>NC_134485.1:61977654-62172654 GCF_040206685.1 Ascaphus truei
CATTAATGTACATAGCACTTCCCAGTAGTAATACACGTGACAATCATATAAATAACAAATCATACAAATAACAGATCATGGGAATAAGTGCTTCAGACATAAATGTAACATTGTGGAAGAGGAGTCCCTGCTCCGAAGAGCTTACAATCTAATTGGTAGGAAGAACGTACAGAGACAGTAGGAGGGCATTCTGGTAAGTGCGTCTGCAAGGGGCCAAGCTTTATGTATGATGTGTATAGTATTAGCCACTGTGCTACTCATATGCTTTTTTAAGCAAGTGTGTCTTAAGGTGGGTCTTAAAGGTGGATAGAGAGGGTGTTATTCGGGTATTGAGAGGAAGGGCATTCCAGAGGTGTGGGGCAGTCATTGAGAAAGGTTTAAGGCGAGAGAGGGCTTTTGATGCAAAGAGGGTAGAGAGAAGACATCCTTGAGCAGAACGCAAGAGTCGGGATGGTGTATAGGGAGAAATTAGGGCTCATATTATGGAGGGGTAGAAGAGTGTAAAGCTTTACAAGTGAGGAGAATTGAGTGCGAGATTCGGGATTTGATGGGAAGCCAGGAGAGTGATTTCAGCAGGGGAGACGCTGGAACAGATTTAGAAAAGAGTAGAGTGATTCTGGCAGCAGCATTTAGGAAAGATTGTAGGGGAGACAGGTGAGAAGCAGGAAGGCCAGACAGCAGGAGGTTACAGTAATCATGACGGGAGAGAATGAGGGCCTGAGTCATAGTTTTAGCAGTCGAGTAACAGAGGAAAGGCCATGTCTTTGTAATATTGCGGAGGAAAAAGTGACAGGTTTTAGATACATTTTGAATGTGAAAGAGGAGTTGAGTGTGACCCTTAGGCAGCGTACTTGGGCTACTTGGTGACTGATAGTACTTCCAACAGTAAAGTAGGGCCAGGTTTGGGAGGAAGTATGAGGAGCTCTGTTTTTGCCATGTTAAGTTTAAGTCGGCGGAGAGCCATCCAGGATGATATCGCAGAGAGATTCAGAAACTTTGGTCTGTACAGCAGGTGTAAGTTCAGGGGTTGAAAAGTAAATTTGTGTGTTGTCAGCATAGAGGTGATATTTAAATCCAAGATATGTGATTAGGTCACCTAGAGAAAGTGTGTACAGAGAAAAGAGAAGAGGTCCCAGGAGAGAACCTGGGGTACCCCCACAGAGAGATCAATAGAGGAGGAGGAGTTGTTATCAAAAGAGACACTGAAAGTACAATGGGAGAGGTAGGAGGAGATCCAGGATAGAGCTTTGTTACAAATACCAAGAGTATGGAGAATGTGAAGGAGAAGAGGTTGATCCACGGTGTCAAATGCTGCAGAGAGGTCGAGTAATATGAGTATTGTAATGACCTTTGTCTTTGGCAGCATGGAGTTCATTAGTTATATTAGTGAGGGGTGTTTCAGTCGAGTGAGCTGTCATCACCATCAGGATGTGTTGATGTCAAGTGCATCATGCATTCTTAGAACACACTGTTTCCTCAGAACGGACGGGGTAAGCTGCTTCATACACTACCTATCCCGTGTGGTTTACGTACCTGGTCTGTGGACATGTAATATTTAGAGTACCTTCCCAGGAGAAAATACTCTTGACAGAGAATCAAGGAATATACATTTCTTCAGACGGATGATCGGTAACAAGCACTGGTTGTGCTCATACATTTGTGCCGACGAGTATTCTAAAACTTGCCTTGGTAAATCTGGGGCTATCACCAACAAGAACCAGGTACATGCTGGGTACATGCTGCAACATTTCAGTGACATTTCTGCATAAAGTGTAATGGCCCATCGGATTAACACAGCAGGTCCCTGAATGGAACTGCCAGGGACCCCTACTGTGTTAATCCGATGGGCCATTAGTCTGTCTGCAGAAATGTTACTGAAATGTTGCAGCATGTACCCAGCATGTACCTGGGTCTTTTTGGTGATTGCCCCAGTTTTTCCAAGGCAAGTTTTAGAATACTCGTCGGCGCACCTGTATTGTGCATTTATGATTGGCACCATGTGAATGAGTACTTTTTCTACCTACCTTATTGTAGATTTTTTTATTAAAATTTTCTACACCATGGAGTGTGTGTTTCTTATCTTTCTTTTTTTAGATTTCTTCCTTCACATGTGGTTGATCTATCAAGAAGCAGCCCAAAACTCCCATAATATCTTTGGACATTAATTTTTTATTATGTTTTATAGGATTCTGAATTACTTTGTACATGTTTGGGACATTTATCTATTTTGAAATTGAATTTCCACTGATATAGAATTGATATTGCACTATTTTGTTGATCACTATTATATCACAGTATTTTTATTTATTTAAATATCACATTTATATATACTCTGAGCATTATTTACTTTTAGGTTATCGCTGATTGCTATTTTTTCCTGATATATAAATAGATATAGGGCTGCAGATGTAGAGGTTTATAGAGTAAATTTAAAGAAGCAGTCGCCCCCAGCTCTTTTTTTCTTTATCCATTTTTTACAGGATTGAAACTAAGGATTTCTGGAGCCCAACGCCACTATTTTCCGCTCTGGGGACCCCCTTGGTTCCTGATATATTTAAAGACAGTTACCAGGTTTAAATACCTCTCCAAAGAAAACAAAATGGCTTCCATATCACGGACCAGTAGGAAGATACAGCATCATCGGTTGCGGCTTCCTACTTGATGGTCATTTTAAAAACTGGAAGTAGAGTATCTTCACCATCAAGTATCTCAGGAACTGGGGGGCCAAAGGAGTTAAAAATAGTGAGGTTCAACTACAGAAGACCCCATGGTTCCAATTTTGTACAACATTGAAATGAGTTAGGCTGGATTGCTCCTTTAGCCAAGATTGTGAGTTATCGACTGGTAGCCAAATGTGATGAAGGTGAGGTACGGTACAGTATATATGAATGGTGATGAGAAGAGAACAGAATGTAGGTCTTGAGAGGAAGAAAACTGCGAGACAAAAAAGTAAACTGAAGCGTTTGCCAGCAAAAACAGGACCGGAAAAGTTCCAAGGGAGAAAATAAAGATAGACTCATAAAATAGTCCAAACATCAAAGTTAGAGTTTTCTAGGAGTAGAAAAGAAAACCTTTAAAGTTGGGGTGTTGAGTGCGGAGCCATGGCAGCCTAAGCTAATGCTGTCGTATCTTAATCTAGCTTCTAAATGCCTGTTGTTCAAGTAAAGGCATTTATTGTTTCCATGTATATTTAAGTGCAGATGCAGATCAAATAAGAATCATAACATTGTTAACTATATATAGATATATCTAAATAAAACAGCGCTAAAGGTGATTAAACAAAGGTGACAAAAAAATACCAATTTAGAAACACTAGAGAGAAATGTAAACTTCAGAAGGAACATTTGAATAATATGTATATATTGAGGCTAGTAAAATATACTTATACTTGTAAAAGTCCAAGCTGTAAAAATAGCCACCACAGTGGAACCTTAAGGAGTCAGAGGCTGCCTTCTCCAAAGGGAAAATCTGATCCCGAAGATATCTAACAAAAGGAAAAAGGGAGAAAAAGAGAGGCACACTCTCCTAGTGTGTTATAGCTTGAACAATTTAATACAGGGTTAAAAACATCAATGGTTGAACTCACAAACGTCGGATTTCAAATTGCATTTCTGGGTACAAGACCCAATGATCCGTCCCAGTCACGGCTGTATACACTCCACGGTCTGTCCTCGTGTCTCATCAACAGTGTATGTTATTCTCCGAAGACAGATACTGGACGTAGTAGGAGAACAAGTTCCTTGCAAAGTGGCATGGCCCATATCATCATATAACACATTGCGAAGGTGGGTGTTGTTAATTATAAAGTAAGGCAGCCAGGAAGAAGAAAACCTGATCAATTGTATCATATAAACTTGTTAAAACCTTGGAAGGATAGGGAAGTCCTGGTTGCTTTAAAGCCCTTAGAACTTCCCACCACTGACCCTGAGGCGAACATACCAGCCACTCTGCCTGTACATCAGAAACAAGAAGTCAGGGATTTTGTTAGGAGAAATAGGGTTGTTTTCTCTGTGACGCCAGGAAAATTAATGTAATTAAACATGACATAATAACAGAACCAGGAAAAAGGGTTAATCTTAAACCCTATAGGATTCCTGAAGCCCGAAGGGAGGCTATAAACTTGGAGGTGGAAAAGATGTTAAAACTTGGGGTAAAACAAGAATCACATAGTGGGTGGACAGTCCTTTCGTGCTGGTTCCAAAACCTGATGGCACTTTAAGATTCTGCAATGATTATCGCAAGTTAAAAGGTATTTCTAAATTTGACTCATACCCAATGCCTAGGGTTGATGAGTTAATAGAAAGGTTGAGCAAAGCACGTTACCTGACAACTCCAGACCTAACAAAAGGTTATAGGCTGGTCCCTCTCACTGAACAGACAAAAGAGAAAACTGCTTTCTCAACACCCAAAGGTCGGTTTCAGTATTCAGTATTAGCATTCGGGCTACATGGTGCCCCTGTCACATTCCAGAGAAAGATGGTCAGGATTCTAAAACCCCATACTAGCTAAGCGGAGGCATACCTGGATGATGTTATCCACAGTAAAGACAGGGAGTCCCATCTCCCAAAGGTTCAAGCAGTGCTTAATTCCATTCGCGCCGTTGGTTTAACTGCTAATCTTCCCAAGTATACCATTGGCCTGGAGGAAGCAAAGTATTTAGTATATTCAATTAGGAGAGGATTGGTTAAACTACAGGTAGCAAAGGTGGAAGCTAAATAAAACTGGGCCCAGCCACTTACCAAGAAACAGGCAAGCACATTTCTAGGTCTGACGGGTTACTACAGAAGGTTTATCCTAAATTTTGCCATAGTTACTACCCCTTTAACAGACCTCACAAAAACAAGATCCCCAGTTACAATTAAGTGGTCTCCAGTGGCAGATCAGGCCGTCAGTAATTATAAGAATCTCTCTGTGCCCAACCTGTCTTGGTAACCCCAGACTTTTCTAGAGAGTTCGTAGTACAGACAGATGTTTCTGATGTGGGCTATGGGGCTGTCCTTTGCCAAGAATGTGAGCAAATATTCACCCGGCGCTCCCGTAACAGTGTATAGCTAAATAAAAATGTGCTAATTGCCGTAGAGAATATGCTAAATAATATTAGAAGTGAAAAATCAATAGGTAGATATACAGTAGTATGAGGATATAATAAAATAAACCAAGCAACCAGTACAATGTTACTCAACCCTCGCTGGACCTTCCTCCTAGGTCCTGAGTAGTAGTTTTGATGCAAAGATACAGGGAGCGCAGATAACCGATAAAAACACAAAAGAAAAGAAAAAACACAAATAGTGCAATACTGTCGGATACATGGAGCATGTACTAAAACTCCATAGAAATATGCACTCACATTGTTTCAAAATTAAACAAGCCTTTTGTCAGAATGGGAGTCTTTTACAATCAATATTTTCAAGCGACTCAGCTTCAGCACAGTATATCCAGCGATGCCACACGAACTCACAAACCGCATAAAAGAAGAGATAGACAGGATAGTGTAGATAGTCATAATGTTATTGAACAAACACAGGATTAAAAATGGCAACTTACATAGTAACCCTATGCAAGGGCGTTGTACGACAGGTATCTGGCGATGGAGGTGAATGTCACGCAGATGGCAAGGCTTCTTCACTGGAGCTGATGCGCTGTCAGTTCCTTGCGATGACTCTGTAACTGGCACTTCCGCATTCCAGACCTCACGTAGTCGGCATCCGCATAAGTTGACGTCGACCCTCGGAAACCACTCACTAGCTTTCCCGCAATCAGGACTCTACGCGTTTCACAAAGTTGCTTCGTCAAAGACTACGAAACGTGTAGAGTCATCACAAGGAGCTGACGGCGCATCAGCTCCAGTGAAGAAGCCTTGCCATCTGCGGGACATTCACCTCCATCGCCGGATACCTTCAAGCTACCTGTCGTACAACGCCCTTGCATAGGGTTACTATGTAAGTTGCCATTTTTAATCCTGTGTTTGTGCAATTATATTGTTACTCTCTACACTATCCTGTCCATCTCTTCTTTTATGCGGTTTGTGAGTTCGTGTGGCATTACTAGATATACTGTGGTGAAGCTGAGTCTCTTGAAAATATCGATTTTAAAAGACTCCCCTTGGGTCAAAAGGCTTGTTTAATTTTGAAACAATGTGAGTGCACATTTCTATGGAGTTTTAGTACATGCTCCTGGTATCAGACAGTATTGCACTATTTGTGCTTTTTCTTTTCTATTATGTTTTTATCCATTATCTGCGCCCCCTAAATCTTTCCCAAGAATACCAGGGTGATAATCACCCCATTTACTTTTTGAGCAGAAAGTTAAACCCACAAGAAAAGAGCTACTTCATAGTAGAAAATGAATGTCTGGTAATAAAGTGGGCTTTAGAGGCTCTTCATAATACCGGTTAGGAATAAAATTCAGACTAATTACAGCCCATGCTCCTCTTACTTGGGTGTTCCAGAATAAAGAGAAAAACTCACGGAAGACCAGGTGGTTCCTTAGTTTCCAGCCCTTTCATTTCATTGTGTAACACAGGGCCGGTCTGAAACAGGGAAATGCTGATGGACTTTCTAGGGTACACTCCTTAATGTCCATGGTCACTCACCCCAGTAGGAATGAGCTGGGGGAGAGGATATGTGAGAGGAAAGGTGGTGAAGTTGTAGAGGGGAGGTATATTCCTCCTGCTTTGGCAAACTATACCTGCCCCTACTAAGGGTTAAAGATCCAGGGGAGGTTCTGCCAGCACAGCCAGGTGCAGATCACCTGAACTTAATAAACAGAGTTTAAGAAAGGCCAGGCTGGTTCAGTTCTCCCCTCTCCCTTATACAGCTAAAGCATGTAATATAGTGCGCGTGCGTGCGCTACCGTGTACGCGCGCGTCAATTATAATAGACTGTGTTTAAACCTTACCTTCTTTACTTCCGTCATGCGCGCTTAAGGCAGTGAGCATTAACCCGGCAGATCGGAGGAAAGACATGAAAAATGTTTTTCCGCGCTGCTGCCGAGCAAAGTGATGCTGCCTAGCCAATCACAGTGCGGCTATCGGGGGAGGGTGGGGGGTTGCTGTGTGAAATCGTACACAGCAGTATTTGTGACTTTCCTGCTTAATAAACGCTCAAAGTATGCAGAAGACCAAAACTACTTTTAACGAAAATATTTACTTTGAACCCTTTGAAGAGGGGCCCCCCGGCGCAGAGTGCCGCGGCCCACCTGGCATAGCGCAGTCATCCATTAACCTGAAAAATACCCCCTTTCCTTTACATTGCATCCTGTGCCCCGTAGGACACCAGACTAGGGGAGGAAAAAAGCTCAAAGGAGTTGTCACATTCAGCTACAATAAAGAGGCATTAATCTCCAAGACCTGAATCGTGCCTTTCATACAGTACTTACAAATAGTTCATCATGGCCTTCAAAACACACATTCCAGTAACCCTTTCCCTACCAGAACAGTCAGTAATGCAGTGAAAATAACCTGCTAATTTCCCCCTCAGCTACGCCCACCTGTCGCTCACAGCACAGACCTGTACACACAAAAAGTGTGCTTCACGTACACGAGTATTAGTACACGCGCGCATGCGCAAGCGCGCCAACTCTAAGACAAGCCTTAGAGAGCTGGATGCTAAAGACAGGCACTGGCCTGCAACAGGTTTTGTTTATGCCATCTGTGTTGTATTGTATGGTAAGTGGGGAAGCCACCCAAAGATAGCTAGAGAATTACTGTCTAGTTAATGCTCAGATAGAGCAAGGATTTATTTTTGATTCTTTTGTTTGTCTTGATTTTGTCTGCTGTAGTGACAAAGAAAATAAAGCACAAACTAACTAATAACACTCTCTATCAGCGCTTGATCAAATTGGCTATAGTAATATTTGACATCAAACAAAATGTTCGTGATAAAACAAATCAGTGAAACAACAGCTGCCAAGGGGACAGCAAACAATAGACAGTTCCAAATCTAACATAACATACAAAAATACAAAGAGCTAAGTCCCCGGCGCTAATGAGTTAAAGTCCACAGTACCATGATCCAAAAGACAGTCCTTGATGGAAAAGACAGTCCTGGCAATGGGTGGGTTAACCAATACAGTTCAGAGTGGCTTGGATGGTTTTCAGAGTTTGCTCCAGATGGTCTCTGTAATGAATAAAAAAGACACACAAATTGCGCAGTATATAAAGAACCACAGCCCTTACTGAGATGGAAATAACCCTAACTTACAAGATAAGATCTTGTGCAATCAGGGGAGAGAATCTGTACTGCGCTGTGTGTCCACCTCGACATCCACAAACCCCATGTGGTTGAAACCGGGTGATCTCCCTTGTACTTGGTAGTGCCCTCAGGGATCCAGCATGAGCCGCCACAGCAAGCGTGTAGAGAAATAAATACAACCTAGTGTAAAAACGTACTTACACTTTATTACATAAAAACAAACATACTACCAACACTTACAATTTGTGTTGGTAGCGAATGTGGCCAACAGATGCCGTCCGCAACCTGCCTTACTCCGGCTGAAACGAGGGACCCACGCAGTCGTGCACTACTCGCCGATTGATGACGTCAGCAGCGCGGGTCAATCTCGAGCGCCGGAACAGTACAGCAGTGGAGAGGCATACACGTGGGATACTAAGCTCCTCCCTACGCGTTTCGTGATGTAGTGTCACTTCCTCAGGGGATAGGAGAGCTTAGGGAATGAACTCTTTAAATATACATAGTGTAATTGATAGACCTGCCCAGTAATGGGTGTGCGACTTAAGATTGACAGATCAAGAAGGACACAAGCTTGCTAACAATAGTAAAAGAAAGCTGCTGGGGTTAAGTGTACCTTCACTGCCAAAATTGTCATAAAAAACAACATTAGAACATTTAAAAATATATATAAACAATAAAATGATATTGTGGTGGTTGCTTATTAAACTCAATAATAATACAGGATGAGAGAGAAATGTAAATTAACATCCGATTAGCTAAGGATCTTTCAAGAATGCTGCCAAATCGAAGTCTATATTAAGGCCAAGGAGAGGCAGAGTTTTAAGGACATATATCCAATAACTCTCACGCTTGGATACAATGCCAAGTCTGTCTCCCCCACACCAATTGGACTTCGGGTTATCAATGCCCATGCAGGTTAGGCCCTCCGGATTCTGGTTGTGCTTCAATCTAAAATGATTGGAGACACTATGGGTTTCGAGACCCCTTTTGATGTTATAAATGTGCTCAGCAAACCGCCGCTTGAGGGGTCTCCCTGTACGGCCAACGTATTGTAACCCACATGGGCATTGCAGCAAATACACACAAAAGTCGGTTTTACAATTAATAAAGGTTTCTATATCATAAGAGATTCCAGTAACATTGGATTTAAAACTTTTGCTTTTGACACTATATTTGCATCCAACACACTTTGAAAAAACATAGTACCCTTTCAGGTCATTAAGCCAGGTGACATGGCGGTCTCTAAGATTATCAAGAGGGCAACTGGGGGACAAACGAGATTTTAAATTCCTGGCCCGTTTATATACTATTTTGGGTTTATCTGGAAGGTAATTCTTGAGAATCGGATCACTTTGAAGGATGCCCCAATGTTTTTTAAAAACCTGTGATATGATGGCAGCCAAACCACTATATTGGGTGATAAACATAGGGAACTGGTCCCATCCTTGGGGTCATATCACAGGTTTTTAAAAAAAGGGTATTTTGGCACTATATATATATATATATAGTCAATCGAGAGTAGTTGACACTCACGTGTATGCAGTACAAGGTAGGTGCATGTCCCTTAGCAGTAGTTAACAGGCAGGGGTGTTCCTCACAGCAGTGGTGCAGCCGCGTGTCTCGTGACGCAGCCTGTGCACGTGCACTCTCAGTTTACAGAGGGCGCTCGCACACGCTCCTTTTCTAAAACCTGTCAGCCTCTGAACTCCTCCTCCCATGCCCTGCAAGCAATCTCTCCTAACCTATCTCCTAACCTATCCCCAGGCCCAGCAATGCCATACCACACTCCGGGCTTGCCCCCACTGCTGTGGGTGTGTGGGAATACCGTTCCCACCTCAGTATTGGGGTCTTGCCAGGTCTGCGAGCATACAGGCGTGACAACATGGTAGATATCTATATATATATATATTTAGGCACTGTACCGTGTATAGGTGTCATTGGATGTGCACTGAGCGATGTCTGTGTTTCATGTTCTGTCTCTGGTTTTAAATATATATTGCCATGCTCGGTAGCACTCCTCTGTGAGACTTATACGCTTATATGTATATGTTGTGGTTATTTTGGGGGTTCAATATAAGCTTGTAGGTGTCCGGTATGTTTTACATTCTTGTTCAGCTGGTCATGGTTGATTTGGAGGGTGGCTCCTCCTCCCTAGTTTGAAGATCACCCCCTCCCACTTTGAAAAGATTAAAAGCTCACTCCATTGCATTTCCCACTCGCAGGGGATCTTGCTTACAGTTTGATTGTGACAAATCTAATACATAGTGCTTTTCCTGGTAATGTACAGGTTAATAAGAGCTTCAATCAGACTTAGAACTATGCAACTAATTTTGACAGATTTATTATAAATCATTCGTCCTGTAATGCACAGGTTATTAAGAATTTATATTAGTGTTAGGTACCCTTGAGATGTGGTCTGCCGTGTAGGGGCTCAAGGGCTTACAACACTTTGGTCCAAGAGTTAAACTAAAAAGACATTTTATTCAAAAGATATATATATATATATATATATATATATATATATTTAGGCACTGTACCATGTATAGGTGTCATTGGATGTGCACTGAGCTCTGTCTGTGTTTCATGTTCTGTCTCTGGTTTAAAATATATATTGCCATGCTCAGTAGCACTCCTCTGTGACACTTATACGCTTATATATATGTTGTGGTTATTTTGGGGGTTCAAAATGAGCTTGTAGGTGTCCTGTATGTTCTACATTATGTCACATCCTAATTTTCCTCTCAGTCAACAAATGTGCATGACACTCTGCTGTGTACTTTTGCATGACTTCTGTTATAAGCTGTTCTGTCTTTTCTACTTGTAAAGGGAACAATAAACTCCAACAGGCCACACTTGTAGCTCTGCTCATGTGTGCCAGCCATGCCCAAAGCAAGCTGCATACAAAGAAAGAAATGTGCAGAACTTTTCAGAAGCATAGTTTTCCACGTTAATATTTTTAGGATCCATGAGCTCATGGGTGGCTGATATTAATTCAAAATGAGTAGTCATTCATTTCTTATTGAACAAAATGTGATTATAAATACAATTATAATTGTTATGACTTTGGCTGTAAGCAGAATTCAGTCCCAACTGGAAAAATAAGCTATGAAGGTCAATGTAAAATTTTAGCCTCTGAATGTATTCCTCCTGCAGTATATACTGTTAATTAATCAAGTAGACAAGAGAAACAAACGTATAATTAAATCTCCTCATGTACAGTATGCTGACTAGTTTTTGGACAGTTGGATGCTTGTTATGAGATACCTTTTTATTTGGACCATTTATTTGATACATCATTTTTCATAATCTTTCCAGAATTATATTCTTATCTTCAAGAACTACTGCAGTACAAATTGTTTTTTACTTAGCTTGAGGGAATGGCCATAATTAAAAAAAAATATTCAAACAGCCTTCCAATTTTCTTTAGCTTCCCTAAACAATTGTAATCAACAATGAAGTGCAATCTTAACCTGGTAACTTTCTTTGACAGTTAAGTGCAGTGTATGTTTTCATTGGAGGTCTAGAAATGTTGATTGTGGTTCATTTTCTCCATTCTTAGGTGTGGTCCCCACTGGCTGCTGCAGCACTCGCCATAGCGAGTGCTGCGGGGACAAGAGCCGCCCCTCAATGGTGCCGGGCCGGTTGCAAGAGGTGGCCACCTCGCTGTGCGGCGAGTTTTTCTTGCAGACCCGAAAATTGAGATTAACACTGGCGACGGAGCGCTAGGCCATGCCCCCAGCGGTTCAGCCAATGAGGGCGAACCTGCCGGATGATGTCACTACCTTGTCACGCCCCACCCCCATCACTCCCCTGTCACGCCCCACCCCCTGTCTTTCCCCCTGCAGCTCACTGCAGACCGGGGAATTCGGCTGCACGTGCCGCCAGCCCGGCAGGCGCGCATGCTGCGCAGACAGCGGGGCGGTGGCCTTTATTGTCCCAATGCCAATACAATTACAATATCACACATATCCCATCTTGTAAGCAAAAGGGGAAGGAGCAGACAAGATGATTTGACTATTGGAGTCCGGTACATTCTGCTAAACACACAACCACTAAAACTAAACAGAAGAGAGATATGTTGATAATATTCAGATAAATGTGGGATATAGTAGGTGCAAACTACAAGAGAGTGACAATAAGGTAGTACGTTAACATAAAAAATCTTATAACTACTTATATATTGTTATAAAGAAATATCAGGTCTTATATAATCAGAAACATGAAGCTGGTTTGGACGGAGTAAATGTGAGATGGATCATGAAATAGATTTGTATATTCAGGCAAGTAGTAGAATCAGATATAGTAACAAGAAACAGTGCCTTTTTATTTTTAACATGCAACCTTTTGTTTAGTTCAAATCTTGCATTTTTTTACAATGGAAACACAAATTTGTTAACACACTGTTTACAAATAGCAAAATGATTTGTTGGGTGTAAACTGTTAGGTGTATGCTCATGTCCTTATAAACTATTGGTGAAAAACAAGGCAGCTCACCAGCAGAGTATTTAGTCAAGTGTTTGTAGAGAAGAAACTTCTCAGATTATCGATGACATATTGGGCAGTGGGCAATGTTTCCTTACAGTACATTGGATAATCTGTTGATACAATGTTTGGATTGAAGACTCCTTGAGTCCTGCTTTCTTGTGCAATACATCATTCTTGTATAAACATTCTTTTGAAGAAGGGATTTTTGGTATCATTTAAAGGAGCAGTTCATTCAATATTCTAATATTAGATAATACTTCCTCTTTTTCTTAATTCAACTCTTAGTTGAATTTTTAATGAGTTTTAAAGGAGCAATCAAAATCCTACATGTGGTTTTTTTTTTAAATGAATCCGTTCTGTAGTATTAGATACATTTACTATCTTTTTTTTTCTTTTTTAAATTCAACTCTTAATGCCATTTTTAAAGAGTTTTACTATAATGAGCATTTTCTTTAGCAGGCTTTAGTACACCTCCCAAGCAGTGCAAGATCTTTGTAACATTTTCCTGTTTGTGATAATATGTTGCCAATATTCACAGCAGTTTGAGTTTAAAAACTGTAACAATAGATAATGTTACCTCGGTAATATAAAAATACATTGTAGCTGCTAAGTTACAGTATACAGACTTGGGGGATTGATTTGAAACTGAAAGGCAACCATTTAGTGAACCCTAGGAAGCAGGATTTTCCAGTTTGACCATGGGAGAACAAATCGATCAGCAACTTACTGAAAGTAGTTTTCAATAAAGGTAATCAAATGTTGCATGTATATATATATATATATATATATATATATATATATATATATATATATATATATATATATATTCAAGCTGCTTGGGTCACCACTTTAAAGCTGCAGTTTAAGCTGCCATTTGTATTGGGGCATATATTGAATGGGAATATATATATATATATATATATATATATATATATATATATATATATATATATATATATATTCCCATTCAATATATGCCCCAATACAATCTGCACACTAACAAGGGATTAGCTAAGCTGCAGATCGATCCTGTAATTGATCACTTGCTCAGGGTTATTTCATTCAGTTCTTACACAGCATTGTTGGCAATGTAGTCTAGAAATATTATGTGACTGGGCAGTTACTAGATACAATTGGTGCACTGCTAGAGAGAGGGCGGGGCTCAAGAGCCAGAGCCTATCAGAAGGGGAAGGGGCTGTCACTTTGGACATTCTTTCTAAATTAGAAATATTAAAAATGTCTTTAAAACGTTTTTTTTAAAGGCTACATGTATTTTCTCATAGTACAGAACTGATTTATTAAAATAAAACACACATGTAAGATATTGCTTGAACTGCTGCTTTAATTTCTAAAGCAGGTTTTAGCCCACCTCCTCAGCAGTGCAATATCTTTGCAACACTTAAGAAAGTCAAACCGCGCTCTTGCTTCCTAACAGGATCTCGTAGTGGATCAACTCTTCCCTCTTGCAGCTGATGTGAAGGCACCCCTCCTCCACAGGTCCTGTCGCAGGATGGCTCCAAATGCGGGCAATAGCAGGAAATGAAACACAAATTTGCCTGATGAAGCACAACACTGTGTGAAACGCGTTGCAAAAGCCCTACGGTGCAGCTAGAAGTCAGCCCACAGGTGTACCTACCCCCAGCTGTCCCATCAACAACCAGAGACCCTTCGGCACGCCAGAGTGAGTTTCTCTGGGGAACCGGCATTTGAGGCGGGCTACTATTCACGGGTCCTGCGAGAAGCCGCAACCCGGAAGTAAGAACTATATGGTACTGAGCCAGGCAGCTCCAGCGCGCGGGTCTACCTTGTAAGCCTCTGCACCATCTCTTTATGCCCAGGACACCACCAGGACTGTTTCCTCTGCACCTGCATATTGGATGTACTTACCCTTATATGTAAGTTTTTATTGTTACTACTACTAACATGTTTTAATTAAATCTTGACCCTCGGTGTGCTTTTGTGTTTCATTTCCTGCTATCTTTGCAACACTTTTCTTTTTGTGATCATTTGTTGCCAATATTCCCAGCAGTTTGACAAACAAACTGTATCAATAGATAATGTTACTTTAGTAATATAAGAATACATTGTAGCTGCTGTTTCACTGACTGAAGGATTGATTGAAACAGTAAATCAGCCATTTAGTGAACACTGGGAAGGACGATCTTTGCTGATTGATCACAGAAGAGTGAATCGATCGGCAGCTTAGGTAATTTATTTTCAAAAAAGGTAATCAAAGGCTGCATATATTAAAACAAAAAATAGTAGTGACGCGACGACCATGATGAGACGAATGGCACTGGATGATGACTACACTGATGATGACCAACGAGGGACACCTGATGTTGGGTCTTTCTATTGGAATTTTTTTAGACTTTTTCATACTATGCCACTCATTCTTGAAAAAGGCCTACTGAGGCCGAAACGTCGATTTATTGGCAATAAATTCACTAGGGAGAGATGAGGTGAATGACCACCTCAATAACGTGTGCTGCAGAGTAAGGATATTTCCACAATTAAAGAATTTCTCCACAATGCCAGTATTTGTCCGGAGTATTTTCAAAACAGAGTGAATGAAAGTCCAGTAACTTAACCCCTAGTGTGGGGGACGGGTTAGCGAAATAAACAAGAGAGGGAAGACCGGGGGAGGTCTCTCGACCGGCACCGGACCCCTCCAGTGTATACAGCCGCACATAAAACCAATCCTCCTGGGGACACTCCGTAAATGTTGAAGATAAATTCACTTACTGCATCTGGTAATCCAGATATGCGTGCTCCATGCTGTTCGTAGTACACAGAAGAAAAAACTTCTCACTGACGAGAGAGAAGAGACAGCGGGCACTGCTTGACAAATATTGAAGGCTGGATTGCGCTGGGGTAAAAAAGTTTTTTATTAGCCATATGCAAACAGGGATAAAAAGGGAAGGTCCCCTGTAGTAACTCTAACGCGTTTCGCCCCTACGGGGCTTTTTCTCTTCTCTCTCGTCAGTGAGAATTTTTTCTTCAATAAATTCACAATATCTAAATCTGTAGTGCCTTGCTTCTTCCATTCATCCATAGTAACTTGGAATACCACCCAGAGATCCCTGAACAAGGAGCACTGGTAGTTGTATCAATTTTATTTTCATGTATGATAGTACAATCCAGACACAGATAAGAGCCTCAAATGTAAGCAGCAAAGTTCAGGAGAAAGAAGTCTCTATGAAATAGCTCAGACTGTAATGCTGTGATTGACGAACCTCTGATACTGGTTACCACATCACAATCCTGTTCCTACGTTGGCTTGAATGGCATTTAATGCAGGATTGCGGTACAATAAACCATTTTGGAGGTACGTGAATGTCCCAAGAGCCTGATTCCACATTGTCAGATCGAACTGTGATCAGCAGAAAGCTGAGATTATCTAGATTGGTACAATTGGCCAAAAACTGTCAATCAGGCTCTAAGTGGTATCATCTGTAAAAATATTTTGGCTATATTCAATAAGACTTATCTGTGCATACAATTGTACGGTTTCACATTTCATTTACATTTCGCACGATTTGCTATAATACCTGACAGATTATTATCATTACAATCATGTAGGTGAAATAGAGCTTCAGAGAGAGGCTAATTTAGGAGAGGGCTCAATGACATATAGCTCTACATAGATTAATTTATACCCCAGGTAAGGAGATACCTGGGAAATACCCTGCACGCTAATTTCAATCTGTTTTGCTTGGAAATGCACTTATCTGAGTTTAATAAATAGGCCTCTTAGGCCTCTGTTCCATAAAGTCAGAAGTGGGGTAATGCAGTTATGATGTCATCTTTCATTCAGCTACAGTAAATAGAAGTTCATACATCATTACTTGTGTGTTAAACAGCTTCTCCCTTTATTGAATAGGGTGGTTGGGCATTTGAGCTATACACAGAATTGTCAACATTTCTTCTAAGGTTTTATACTGTAATTGCAAACAAGTCCGTTTTAAAGTCTATAATGCTGATCACACATTGTTTTGCTGTTACATTTCAAAACTGACCTATATGATTTATCCGCTTTATTGACTGTTTAAAGATCAACCAAAACAAATATCTCAAAGTGAATGCATAATCAACTTGAAGAACATGCGATAGGAAAAAGTACAGTAAACAGAAAACTAAGTATATTCCTAATTGAGGTAACCCTTCTTTGATGTTTATCTATTATTTAACGATGTTAAGAGACGTTCACACACAGTCTGGCTTTTTAAAGTAACATTTAATTTGTTTTATCTCATTTAGTGGTTAGATTAAATGCATATCCAAACAAGCCACCTTGGGAAATTAAAATGTTGAAATTAAACCTACAGTAGACATGTTACTCACTTTGCATAAGAAAAGCCTGAGTACAGTTCACATTTTAGAACAAAGTGCAAAGCCAAAATCTACTCGCGTTTAATAGTTATTATAAACACAGCTTACTGTATAACTCAATATACAGTTCATAGTAAGAATAGAAGGCTGGGTAGCCATGCTGGTCCTGCGAGACAGTACTCTGTTCACTGGGCGAGTCAAATAGTTATGTTCCTAAATAATGGGAGTCTTTGCAGGGATGCAGATTATCTCAGCAGCAAGAAAGTAGCAGATCAAAGCAGTAAATTATGTTCATGACAGGGAAACACCTTAAAAACAATGCAATAAGCTTTAACAAAATGGAGAACTTTTTTTTCTAGCTATGTGAAAAAGCAGAAATGTTTCTTTTATTTTAATCATCAACAAGTTAACAAATACACGCAAATAAGAGGGTGTGTGTATTAAAGTATACTGATTGCGAAACCAGGAGAAAAGCAAAACCGTAGCAGAAGAAATGCTGCTACGGCATGGAGGTCTTTTTTATACTGATAAATCTAGAACAGTTTCTTCCCCCCTTCCCCTCTACTTTTGGCCTAGTTTTACAGCCAGTACGTAACCCCCCCATGGAGAAAGAAAGAACCAAAATACTCTCTGTACAGAGCACTATCAGGAATGTTAAATGGTGTCTCTTCATAAAGTGTATTGATAAAAGTAGACATAATGACCAGTGTCAGATTTCCCATTAGGCCCAGGCCGACGGCGGCAACATTTTGTGGTGGTAAAAATTGCCGCCCCCATAGGCTGTTTCCGCACTCTCAGGCCTATCGGGCCTAATGGGAATGCACTTGCCTGTGTCAGCCGCCTCCTTTCTGCCGCCCTCCTGCTCCCTTGGAATGCAAATGATGCCGCGGACGTCATGAACTTTATGTCACACGGCGTCTCTTTGCCATGGCGATGGGTCGTCCAATGACATCATGCTGTCGCATTTCCATGGCAACGCGCCGCCGTGCGATGTCACGTTTGTGACGTCCGTGGGGTCATTTGACACTGATATGCCAAAGGAGCAAGTGGGCGGCAGAAAGGAGGCGGCCACACAGGCAAGTGCCTAGGGACGGCGAATTTTGAAATCTGCCGCTGATAATGACTATCTTTACTATTTTACCCTACCCTTTATTAATTCTCTGCTATCATATATAAAATTCAAAGTTCAAGGCTGTGTACCTACGTTTTAGTCTCAACCATGTTTCTTTGCTTTCCTGCCAACATCTAGACATCTACAATGGATGAGGCGAGGGATAGTCCTATTTTAATAAAGTACCAAGTACACTTCCCCCAAACACTCGTCTTCATACAATACATAGCGGGAGACCCGTAAACAAAACTGAAAACACTTGCGATATCTGGGAAAGATGTTAATTTTATTCATTTGAATATACTTTGCATATCCAAATGAGCATATTTCCCAGGTATCCCAGGTGTGTTCTACTTTCGCACACCTCTACTTTTTAATTTGGTATGGGAAATTTAGGGAGTAATTCTATATATAAAATATACTCAAGCTGCTGTTCATGCCATAGAAGCCTATGCCAATTTTTGGCAGAAAAACATTTTGAACGGCTACTTTGGCGTATATAGATTATGGCCCTCAGTGGCTGTGCAAGTTGTCTTTGTAGTCTCTTCAACAAAATTATTTTTGTTTTTACTTAAGCATCACTCATTGAACATTGAACACGTATTAACAACTGTGAGTGCCGAGAAATAAGAGCTACAAGGGTGCTTTTAAACATACTGTAATATGCACATGTCAGTATTTTTTTGCTAGAGAAAGTACTAGATGTTATATTGCTTCCAATGGATGATTAAACTCTGACACTTAATATTAATCCGTCCTCTGTTTGTAGCGCCTAACATGCCTTTTCCATTAATAAATGGGTAAAGGAATCAAATGCCTATAGCTAACCTACTAATTAATTTTGAAATGGGTGTTTAATTGGTAGAAACTAGACAGCTCATTGTATTTTTTAATTGGGTTGGAAAGTACAATTCCAAATCTATTTAATCACAAACAGACAACAAATGTATCCTGATGCATAAAACCTACAAAACCAAATTACTTCTTTGATGTTCTCATATCCACACAAACCAAGACGGATTATGGCGTTGTGTTTAGAGAAGAAATATACTGTGTTTGTGAGCAGATATTCATTTTAATAAAGTAAAATATTGGTAAACAATAAATGCATTTTTTTGTTACAGCTACCCAGTATCAAAATAAAAATGATTAAACAGTTTTATGTTATGTTATGAAGGTTCAAGCATTGGAAGTTTGTCAGTAATCTACAGCAGGTTGCAGAAACATCATTAGGC
Organism: Ascaphus truei; assembly: GCF_040206685.1. Taxonomy (NCBI): domain Eukaryota; kingdom Metazoa; phylum Chordata; class Amphibia; order Anura; family Ascaphidae; genus Ascaphus; species Ascaphus truei. Next base: position 61,997,010 of record NC_134485.1, read on the forward strand.
ATTGCTGATTCGTCAGTCTGCTAGATGCATGCAATTCCCTTTCGCATTCACTTCACAGTTTAATTTCCACCTAATTAGTTATGAAGCTCTTTTTTTTCCTTCAATTTAATCTCTCTTAGGTATAGATGCTACCATTGTATTTTGTCTTCATACATACTGCACAGCTGTAGCAGACGTTAATGCATGCGTTCAAGCGTTACTTAAGAGAAATGCTATTGAAAACAATGGTAAAGGAGTTAACACGAATATTATTTAACATGTTATTGTGTGTTAACTCACGTTAACTACAGTAATAACATCTGCAACATCTCCTGTGTCTGTTAAATTCCTATGTGCTGCGTACCACAAACTATACTGTAATTGTTAAGCACTTTGAGTCCCATTGGGAGAAAAGCGCTATATGAAATAAAGTTATTATTATTATTATTATTATTATTATTATCTGTATCTTTATTGTGAAAGTCAGTATTTGTGTATAAAATACCTGCACAAAGTCAGCTATCCATTTCATCTTGATATTGTAGGTAAAGCTGAAGCATGCTGATGAAGTTAAGTTGATTCACAATCACATGTAATTTAATTAAACGGAAATCCATAAGCAAGGTGAAGATGGCTTCACAGCATATTGATATTAGAAACATATAAATTACGCATGGTATGAAAATCATAGTGCAATAAGCCCTCTAGAAATGATAGCAAAATCCGCATGTTTGAAAATGATGAGAGCCAGCCAGCCAGCCGGAATAAATTTGTATGAGTTGAGTAGCTGTTATTAACAGTCGGTGTGATAATCATTTTTCATGTGTTTTTTTTTCCATTTCTATACCGATGATGTTATATTGCTTAGTTTGTATATCTGCATAGCATTTGAAAGGCTTACACAATGTGCATTCATGTGTTTAAGCTTTTGAAGAATGGAAGGAGGGCCATTCTGCTTGTGCATAATCACCTTGTTAAACAGAGTGTACTGTATACTTTTTGTCGGGTTCTATGTGAACATGATTAATCTTATGTCCAATGTATGGAACCTAGGGGTGGGCACTTTCACTCTTGTTTTGTTATTGGTTCTAAAAAGAAAATCATGTTGTAATTTTCAGTATGGTTTTGGATCTAAAAAAAATAGTATATTTTGGTTTTGATAAAACTCAGTTTAATTGGTTTTGGTGTGAGATTTTTTACCAAATAAAGGAAAACAAACTCAAATCAAGCAGGGAAATTCTAACACAACATAATAAAGTATAACAGCGCTTACAATAAGTATAAAATCATAAAAAAAATTAATAATCTAAAATATAACTGAAAAAATTTCAGTGAAACAAATAGGATGAAAGAAACCCAGCTTGAGATAGTCACTTGCCCGGATCTGGTTTTGGTTCTAAATTGTTTGGGTTTTTGTTTTGGTTCCAAATATCTTAAGGGTTTTTTTTTTCTTCAATGTCCTGAAAGGTTCTGATTTCACACACCTGTTTTTGCCCATTTCTAATTAAAATACTTACTGAACAAGTAAAGCTGTTTTATGATGTTCATTGAAGAATCCTTACACATTTCTCTATTTGGTAGAAATGTGATGCCCCATAATATATTAGTCTACAAAGGAAGAAACCTCAAATTGAAACACAAATCTTTCAAATTGAAAAAGTGGTGAATGATGTGGCTGTGTTGCTATTTTAGCACATGTGAGGGCTAAGCTTTTTACATTCTCCATTGCCTAAAACTCATTTAATTCTAATTAACCTTAAGCTGTCACATAATCGCAAATAAAGCATAGTGTAACTGTCAGGGACCATATTTAATCAGAATGGTGTTTAATTGTGTGAATGTATCTGGCAGCAGAATGGTTTGCAATAAGACAAAAGATTTTGTAGCAACCTTTAATATTTTTGCTTGCAATATATTGAACAGAAAGTTGATTTATAAACTCAGTAGTAAAAATTGAGATACTGTATTATGAATACTGAAATGGAAACCAAAATATCAGATGCTATTTGATAGATAATCAATAAGCACTTTTCTATTAATACTTATTTATGTATATATTTAGACCATTTTGTTCAGATGTTTTTTTTTTAATATACAGCACTTAAACACGAAGGACAGAGAAAGTGATCCCTTTATTGGTGGAGGTGGAGCACTCCTGGAATAATAGATACCTTTATTATTGCTATATCCATAGATGCGCTGAGAGGATAATTCAGTCATGGGTGTTTGGCAGGATGATGGTGACACAATCGGGCCCAGTAGGATTAATAATGTGGATTTAGAAGCCATCATAGCTGCAGTTAGATTAAACGTTTACCAGGATGGGGGATTGAAGCTAAGGGAATTGTTAGAGGGGTGTGTAGGAGAAGTGAGGCCGAGGCCGGTGCAAACCACGACAACAGTGGAGGAAGAACCAACAGTGGGTGAAAAGCAGCCTAGGAGATTGAACCCGCCTATGTGTTACAGTTAGAGCCCTGAAGCAGTACCAGCAGCGAGTGAGGACAGGCGCAGAGGAAAGGAACCGGTGAGAGGAGCCTCATCCCTGCAACCGGCCAGCTCATGAGCTTCAGCAGCATCCAGGATGATATATGAAACCAGGTAACCAAGAAGTTAACTATCCAGGCGCTTCCAAGAGTCTATAGAAGACAGCTGCATCCTGATAATAGGTAAATGTAATGCTGACCAGATCCCAAAACAACCGATTAACACAGTCTTAGCAATAAACAAATAGCTCTCCTTAGAGCACCAGTGAAATTGTAATTGTAGACTCACGGTTCTGAAAAGTGATGGGAGGCCAGTAGTAAGAATAAACAGCAGCACCGGCAATCTGAGAACCGGTTGCAAACTTGGCTCTGCTCGCATCAGATGTATCCCTCTATGTCCTGGAATGACAGGAACAGCAGCCGTCCGGCGCGCAGCCAGTGAAGATCTGCAGCATGAAGACACTCCCCCCGTGGGAGGCAGGAACGGTGCGCAGCCCAAAATGAAACCGCAGCAGGCAATGGTGATGAAGCACACGATTTATTCAAACATCAGGGTAAAAGAGTCTGCGGATCCTCTTACGCGTTTCAGTTTTCTTTGAAAAAGGCCCCACGGACTCTTTTAGCCTGATGTTTGAATAAATCGTGTGCTTCATGACCATTGCCTGCTGCGGTTTCATTTTGGGCTTCGCGCCGTTCCTGCCTCCCACGGGGGGAGTGTCTTCATGCATCCAGGATGATGAAAGCATTACGCAGAGGACAATCGATCAGGGTGGAAGACCTTGAATAGGCCAGCCAATGTGGAGGAGGTGAGCGGAGCCCAAGAGACGGAAGAAGCAGCCTGACGGAAGCATCAGGGAGCGGAGTAGCCAAGTAGCCATCAAAATCGACAATGGGTGAAAAACATACCACGTGGCCAATTTATTAGGCTAAAAAGGAATTGTTCCCAAGAACAGATATATCTGGAACAAGCTGAAGAACTTAAAGAGAAATTTCAAGATAGAGAATATAATAGAACAGAATTAGATCGGACTTTGAATGAAGTTAACCAAATGAATCCATCAAGTCTCCTAGAATACAAATGTAAACCAACAGCAGAGATGTGGTGTTCCTTTCATCACTCAGTTTAGTAAATTGGTACCTCAAATCAAGAGAATATTTAATAAACATTGGGGAATCCTGAAGAGAGACTCTATCCTGAAAGAGATACTCCTAAAAAGACCTCAAATATTCTTTAGGAAAGCATCAAATTTAAAAATGAAACCATCTCCAAGCTGTCCTTTAGGTACCAATAACATCTCTAATAAGACAAAAAGTTTTTTCACGTGTGGTAATTGTTCTTCTAAATATAGCATTGCTGGGAAAAAGTTCCAATCTAATGAGACACAAAAACAATATAAGATACAATCTTATATTACTTGTCACAGTGTTTTTGTGATATATGTACTTAAATGCCCTTGACGACTGCAATATGCCGGCAGGACCAGTAGAACTCTACAGAGAAGACTCTACGAACAATACAAATATAAAAAGAGGACTTACTTCCCATAGTGTTTCAAATAATGTTAAAATAAACACACAGATACCCAACAAGCTCTGAGAAACCCCTAACATTACCACATACTATATATATATGTATATGTGTCAAAAGGAGTGCTAGTGGGCGTGGCTATATGTATACAACAAAAAACAGAAAGAATGGTTTCTCAGAGCTTGTTGGGTATCTGTGTGTTTATTAACTGTGTGCAGCTGGTCTCAGCTGCTTTTGGGAGGGTAGTGGCCCCTTCCCCCCAAGGTATAAGCTTGCCCCTCCCCACTTTCCAAGTTGGCAGGTCAGTTTCATTTTGCCAGGTTACGACAGATTCAATGCGATCATTCTTCCTGTAATTATACAGGTTAATATGAATTTTAACCCAGGGAGTATTAGGACCTGCTACGGTCATGCCTTGAAAGTGGCAGCAGGCTTAAGATGCTTTGGCCAAAGGGTTAAACTAAATTACCCTTTTTTTCAAGAGAATATATAGGTATTGCACTGTGTATTTTTGTCACATTGGAAGTAGCTTTGGGCATCTTTGTCAATTTTAAAATAAAACATAATCAGGATCCTAAAGGTTTGAAATGTTTAGCCATTGAATGCCCAACATCTAGCTGTAGGGGCGGTGACAGGATCAACCAAATTTCAAGACTAGAATCCTATTGGAACTTTTGGAAATTAAATCATTAGTCCCACTAAGGTTAAATGTCGAATTCGACATAGTGTCCTTTTTGAAAGAATGAATCTTTACAAATTCAATTGCAAATGATTGGCATCAGGTATAAATAGCAGCCAGTACAGATCAGCTGTAGTCCCCTGATGAAGAGATACGTTGTCTTGAAATGCATAGGGCTTTTTGTTTGACCCTCCGAGGACTCCATAGCTGAGTTCTCCAGCAATGATATCACCATCAGCAGCAGTCGGGCAAGCAGCTGGATAGGGGGAAACAAGCGATCCGACAGCTGCATCACAGCTGATAGGAGATGTATCTGAGGCAATTCTAGGACACCAGCACAAGCCTCTGCACGCCGTCGGATACCGCTGCATGCCGCCATACATCACCAGACGCTGCTGAATGTCACTAGTGGCAGGATGTCCTTGCCAGTTTTATACTTTTAAAGGCTGATGGGTTTTTGTTGGCCATATATGGCCATGGCAAGGTAGCGCAATACCTTTAGCTTTGCAGCTCAGGTTGCGCTAACATTTGGCTTAATAAGGTTTGATACATGCCCACTGTCATTTTAGCCAGTGGCTGGCATATGTTAAAATATGTGAATTGGTTAATGGATTGCAAGAACTATGTCTGTGTTAATAAATGCTGTTGCTGTTTTCATCCAAATACTTTGAATGGTTTTAGGTGGGGACGGCTTGTTTTTAAGGTAAATTGAGGTATTCAGCAATCAAGTTCAAAGCTGTGTGCACCTGAATTTTAGACTTGACCATGTTTATTTGATTTCCTCCTTTAATCTAGGCATGTGCAACAGGTCCTCCTGTCCACCAGCACTTCAGATTAAATGTAGCATTAGGCAGTTTTTAAATTGGGATGGAAGATTGAAAGCCCATGGAGAAAGGCTCTTTAATATCAGTAAATATTCCCTAATGGACAAAACATTGTTAGAAACATAGTTTAACGGCTATGTAAGTCATTTACCCCAATGTTGGAATAATATGTTTCCAAATGGGAGTCTGTATAATGAATGTACAGTATTTGGGCTCAATCCTCTCGTTTTCAGGGGAAGGGATCTTTAGCCTATGTAAGCAGGTGCATGTTGATATGTACAGCATTTACTAGCTACAGGTAATTCATTATTACTGTGCTATCTTTCTGCATATAGCCTAAAGCCTACTTTTTAAGTTTACATGAGTGTAATGTAACTCCATTCTTCTTTCCCATTCCCCCCCCCCCCCCCCACACACACACATTGTTCACTGTATTGAAATGCCTCCCTGTTGTATTTTTTAGGTCTTTGACCAGTTGTTAAAAAGAACTGCTACCTTTTTATTCGCGTAAATAATGAGATTTCTTTTACAGTAATTGTTACTTCTTGGATCTGTTATGTCAAACAATTCCTTTGGTTAGCTTTTGTAGTAAAATGTGAATTAATTGTGCAATTTTAAAGCAGCAAAGACAACTTTGATTTAGCCATGGGAAAAATAGATCATTTTTTTTTCTCCAATAGCACTTGTAACTTAATTGAAAAAGACACATGTGTTTTATATATGCAGTTGGGAAACAAGAATAAACAGGCGACTTGCAGATTAAATGGGGATACATTAGGGAATCCTTGATGGAGAAGGATTTAGGAGTGCTTGTAGACAGCAGGCTTAGCAATAGTGCCCAAAGTCATCCAGTAGCTGCAAAGGCAAACAAGATCTTATCTTGCATTAAACAGGCAATGGATGGAAGGGAAGTAAACATAATTATGCCCCTTTATATAAAGCATTAGTAAGACCACACATTGAATATGGAGTACAATTTTGGGCACCACTCCTTAGAAAATACATTATGGAACTAGAGAAAGTGCAGAGAAGAGTCACCAAATTAATAAAGGGGATGGATAATCTGATTTATGAGGAGAGGCTAGCTAAATTAGATTTTCAGCATTTACATTAGAATAGAGGCGTCTAAGAGGGGATATGATAACTACTGTATATAGAAATATATTCATGGACAGTACAATGAGCTTTCAAAAGAACTATTCATCCCAAGGGCAGTACAAAGGACACAGGGTCATTCCTTAAGGTTGAAGGAAAGGAGATTTCACCAGCAACAAAGGAAAGGGTTCATTACAGTAAGGGCAGTTAAAATGTGGAATTCATTACCCATGGAGACTGTGATGGCAGATACAATAGATTTGTTGAAAAAAAGGTTGGACATCTTTAGAAAGGAAAGGTACAGTATACAGGGATATACCTAATAAGTAAACATGGGAAGGATGTTGATCTAGGGAGAAATCTGATTGCCAATTCTTGGAGTCAGGAAGGAATTTATTTCCCCCTCTATGAGACATTATTGGATGATATTTCACTGGGGGGTTTTGTTTGCCTTCCTCTGGATCAATATACTGTAAGTACGGATATATGATAAAGTATCTGTTGTCTAAATTTAGCAACGGGTGAACTTGATGAACGCATGTCTTTTTTCAACCTCATCTACTATGTTACTATGTATAAACTTGTGAAAGAGATTTGCCGTTTTACATTTGGGAATTGTTGTTTAGCAGATTAACAAGACGTATCAAATTCTAATTAGATGTCCCAAGATACAAAGAATTTGCGATTTTGTGATAACACTGAAATAATTACAGTCTGTGATGGGATTTTCATCTGGAGTTTGGTGTCCATTACTGATGACCTTGTTCCTTGATACAGTATCACCTTAAGTATAACTAATACACTAATTATCAGATGGCGAATTTGTGCAACATTTAATTCTGATTTTACTATGTCTAAGTAGTACATTGGAAAAAACTGTTCGGTTTCAGCTTTGAAACATTAGGGCACAAAGCAGAGCCTGAAACATTGAGGCCTTTGTTGGTATAATAAGCACATTAATAACTTGTAAGGGAGTTTTAGTTTAAGTACATTTTTATTTTGTGTGTTTTCTCCCTTTACCCACAAGACTTGCATCTAGTACAAAAAAAAAAAGAAAAAAGGATATTTGTCACCAGAGGAAGTTAATTGCTGAATGTTTTCTACTTGGTTGCCAGTCCATTACTAACTAGAATATCATTAAGTCAGATTTATCATTTTTTTTTAAAGATCTTTTGTGCCAGTACTTCAAGGTTTGGGGGGAAATTGCACACCATTACAGGAATGGGTAAAAGTGCCAAAGATGGCTATTAGCGCTTTTCCCCATTCAAAGAAACATTACAATGCAATAAAAATCAATACAACCCCATCCCACCTTCTTACCCCCTTCCCCCACCCCAATACACTCCGTAATGGGCAAAATTCCTATTATCCAGATATGGATAATAGCGCATTTGTCAATTAAAAATACATTACCCAGCCAGCATAAAGTAAATTAAAGTTCCACTTACCCCTGCCAGGATGAAAGCCACCCTCGTCTTCCTCCCCGTCCTCTGTGTCCTCCGTGGTCCGCAACATTACAATAAATAAACAAACTACTGGCCACTAAACCCTTAACCACCTTAGCGGTTAGTAAACGCTATAGTAATTAAGGGGTTAACACCCCTCCCCCGCTACCCACATGAATGTAACTTGTGTCTATTAAAAGAACAAGTTTACTAATGTGTATATATGTATATACAGTTGTGTGAAAAAGAAAGCACACCCTCTTTGAATTCCATGGTTTTACATATCAGGACATAATAACAATCATCTGTTCCTTAGCAGGTCTTAAAATTAGGAACAGTAAATACAACCTCAGATGAACAACACATGACATATTACACCGTGTCATGATTTATTTAACAAAAATAAAGCCAAAATGGAGAAGCTATGTGTGAAAAACTAAGTATACCTTGGGGGGCCTTTATGGAGTAGTTACGCCACTGGCGGGAGAGGAGGAGAGATGCCCCTCCTACCTGGCCATTGCTGCATGGAGTGGGAGAGAAAGAGAGACCCCCGTAGTATACAGCAGCCTCTACCAAAGAGTCAGGTTGTGAGAGCGAAGTTTCCTGTAGAGCAAAGAGATTGAGAGCAGAAGAGGTTGTGTATAACAGAGCATTGGTAGTTAGAGAGCAGACTATCCAGAGGGCATAGGAAAAGGTAAGAGAGAAGGCAGTGTGTGTGTGTGTGTGTGTGTGTGTGTGTGTGTGTGTGTGTGTGTGTGTGTGTGTGTGTGTGTGTGTGTGTGTGTGTGTGTGTGTGTACGTGTAAGTGTGTGTGTGTGTATATGTGTGTGTGTGTATATGTGTGTGTGTGTGTGTGTGTGTCTGTATGTATGTTTGTATATCTGTTTGTTAGTAATTCTATATATTCCAAAGAATACGTTTGGGCCATTTGTTTTTCTCCAAAAACCACCACTGACCCATTTATGTTTCAGACAATTGACCAACATCTGTGTGAGAGATTTGTGTCACCTCAAACATGGAAAATGTGTGCCCAGTAATTCATCCACCACAAAGAAAATCTGCGACTCAAAATAGCAGCTTACACATGGATTAGACATGAATCCAAATATCTATATAACTGTCAGCTTAGTTGCAATTTTTCTATTTTTTTAGCTTGTTTAATAATCCTTATTGTTATTGTGCAATTTTTGTACAAGCTAAGCCTTTTTTTAAAATATGAAAACGGACTACAAAGTCTATTGGGTATGAGAGATAAAAGATTTTCCTAATATAATTCATTTCTTATAGGTAAATGTTTACGCAGCATATGCGTGGCAGTGTAGGCTTGTGTATTTTGTTTTGGACTTCGGCCTTTTTGCATGCATCACCTGTGCTACGTACTGTAATCTTGTGTGACTTTTGCCTTTTGTACATGCATCACCTGTGCTACGTCCCCATTAAGTTACATGTTTTTTCTTTTACAGTTTCATATTTGCTAGTCATTGACTTCCTACACACGTTTCGGAGTAGCAAAGTATCTGCTCCTCAATATTCCTCAGGGATAAAATCCATGACAAGCAATACTTTAAACTAACAATTGAAGTATATCCTCACCCTACTTCATATTTTGTGGATTATCGAGCCCCAAGCTCTTATTACTAGAAGATCCAACTTTCATAGAAAGAAATTTGAGCAAGTGTGACTGCAAACCTGTTAGGTCATATTAATGGTTTTTAGTTTGGTTGAAAAATGTGTATGTAACATGGTATGTCCCATAATACCTCTCTTTCCCCCACAGTGTATCTGTGATGTAAGTCCCTAGTAAATTCAAGGCCTCCATGGGTTAATCTATGGGCCATCAACCCCCCCTTTCCCACACACTTGTGAGTTATGGAAGTAAGGTGGTGACTCATGGCCTGTGTAGGCCTATCAGTGATGGGTACAGTCCATGAGTCTGCCCCTTCCTGAAGCTAACCAGTGGGTGTTGCAAAGTTAGAGTAGTCTTGCTCTGCCTTCCAAGGAGAGAGTAGGGGCTGTCAGACTCTGCCATTGAGTGGATAAGCTGGCCCACCCTAGGCCGAAAGGCCTGGGGACCACCAAGACTCCAGGCCCCATACTATTGGGGCAAGCACCATCCAGAAGTCCTGGGACTTTGGACCTCAACAACTATTCTGTGTGAAGATCTGCTGCAGCATGTCCAATAAATATATTTGTTAACTATACCTCTGCCTGGGTGTCAGTTCCAGGGCAGGAGAGACAAGGAGTGTTGTGGTGAGAGCTGTCATCCTGTATCCCAGGAGCCCATCGCAGCTGGAGGCGCTGAACCAATGTGCAAGAACACAGAGACCACACAAAAGCCTGTCCTGTTGCCCCTTAACATCGCAGCTACTCAGCTCTCCTGAAAATTTGATTCACCTAATTTAAAAGCCTCACTCTCACTCTATCTCTCTCTCTCTTTCTCTCTCTCGCTCTCTCTTTCTCTATTCTCACTCTCTTTTCTCCCTCTTCTCTGTATCTCTCCTCCTACTCTCCTGCTCTCCTACACTCCTCTCCAGCAAAAAACATATTACAGGGTTTGGGCGAAGCAAAGTTTTGGGCCGAATTTACATACATTCACTCACATTTTCTAACAAAAAATATTTGCCGGTGTTGCGAATATTGCCAAAAATTAAATGGTAAATATTCACCCATCTCTACTAAATTTAGTATGTGATGTTATTCATTCGTACAACTTTTCAAAGTGTGAATGAATGAAAGCAATGAATAAACGAACAAACAATCAATGTAAGAAGGCACTTTAAAGAGCAATGGAGGATGTAGCAAATGACTGATTGTTTGAACAAAATCTGTACTGGGTTTAAGATAACATTCAACCATTTATTAAATTACTATGATGCATTTTCTACAGACCAAAAGATACTCTGAAAGACTGATAGAATAGCAGGACGTTCATATCACTCTTGCATGAGTCCATTAGGAGTGTGTTAAATATGTAAATATTGGTACAAGTTTGCTACGCCTGTTTACCGACAATACAAACCTACTGTATTTTTTCTGCCCTTGATATTGAACCCTTACTCATACTGTAATTCCCAATGCATGAAGCATATAGGGCCACATTTATTAAGCGGTGCTGTTTCATAAAATACTTTTTGGCTTTGGAAGACACCCTACGGTATTTTGAATGGGCCACAAGATGTCTTCCGGAGCACCTCTTAATAACTAGAAGCCAATTTCTATAGGGATTTTACTACTTTAGCACACACAATTATCTAGTACACGGGTTTGTTCCAAGGCAGTTTTTTTCTGTAAATTCTCACTATATCGACTACTACCAAGCTAATATTAGTAGTAATGGCATAAGGAACTAATCAGGGTGAAAAGGTGACTAATCAATGTACTGACAAAATACTGACTCTAAATACTGTAAAAGAAATCTAACTTTTTGCTGACCAAAATAATGGAGTTAAAATTATTAGAATTCCTCCTGCATTTTTTCTGGTTTATTTTCGGGAACTTTTACAAACTGCATTTTTCTCTAACTTGATTTTGATGTGGTAAGAATAATGGACTTCTTTGATATACAATAAACATTTTTTATATATATATATATATATATATATATATATATATATATATATATATATATATATATATATATATATATATTTATATTTCTTACCATAATTTGTCTTTCTCTAAGTCCTTGCATGACAATATACGCAGGGCCACAGACAGCTGTCCTGGAGCCCGAGGACTTTCTATTGGTGTGTGTCCCCCTCCCTCTTTCGCCCCCACCTATGGTCCGAAATTTGAGCGCATACCGGGCCAGGGGGCGGCAGCTTTGGGATATATGGAACAGAGAGGAAGCAGTCGTTACCTTGCGTCCAGGTGTGTCGAACACTCTGCGGAATTCTGTGGTGAAGCGGAGTATGTCGCCCGTGAGGTTCGGCCTTTGTTCCCAGATGGGTGAAGCCCATGCCAAGGCGTCATCCACTAGCAGCGATATGATATTGGCCACCTTAGACCGCTGGGAAAGAAAACGAGATGGCATCAATTCGAACTGGATAGCACATTGGTTTTAGAACCTGCGACAGCTGAGCAGTTCGCTGCCGTAGTGGTTGGGTGTAGGGAGTCGGGTTTGGGGGCTGTGTTTATAGGGGTGGCAGTGGGGGCCGACACCCCTGAGGGGCGAGAATCCGTCGGGATATGTTGTGCCTGATCTGTCAGAGTTTGCACTGTCATTGGAGTCGCTCCGTTCGATGACTGTTCTGATCAAGATATTTCTCCAACTTGTTGAACATGTCAGAATGCAGATTCAAGACTCGACACACCTCAGCGGGGTCCATGTTTAAGGGGCAGAGCATACTGTAATGGGTGCTCACTACAAGCAGGACAGGTCCGCGAGGCTGAGGTAGGGATGTTGGTAACCACCGACCTGCAACCGAGCAACCAAGTCCGGAGTGCAGAGTGAAGGTCGTGTTGCCGGGTCAGGGTAGGAGATGTCAGAGTGGTCATGGTACTTGGAGCTGGGGTCCAGGAGTGGAGAAGGTAGAAGTCCAAATACAAGCTGAAGTCAGGGATCAGAGAAGGCGTAGGTCAGATGCAAGCCGAAGTCAGGGATCAGAGAAGGCGTAGGTCAGATACAAGCCGAAGTCAAACAGGAGCAAGGAAGGCAAGCCAAGGGTTAACAAGGCAACAGCAAGGCAGCAGTGTACTTGGGGCAAGCACTTTGTTACATAAACAGAAGTTGCTCAGCCAACTAGCAGCAGAGTTGGCTGAGCATTTAAGGACCAGGTAGCCAATAGCTGGTTAGAACAAGGCTGCAGAGTAATGAATGAGAACCGCCCCCTCAGACATATTCAGTCCACTGATAGGCAGGGGCAGGGAGAAGAGCAGTTGAGGAATAATTAGAGAGAGACAGACTTCTCAGAGCTGTGCGGCGCCTGCACATAGCTTGTGTGCGATGCGCATCACCCGTGACATCACGGGGCGAAGCCTGAGCGCTGTGCGGTGTCCCCCGGCTTGGTAGTGCGGCGTGCATCATGTGTCTCATCACAGGACGTGTCACGGGGCGGGGCCGAAGTCCAATCCTCACTGCATGTTTGAAAGAAGATGGGAATGTGCCAGAGGCAAGATAGAGGTTAAAAAGGTGAGTTAGGGTGTGGCTTAGTGTGCAAAAGAAGGTGCGGAGGACATGTGAATGAATAGGATCAAGAGGGCAGGTTGTACGGTGGGATGATTAGAAAAGCATGGAGACCTTCTCTTCAGTTGCAGGGGAAAATGAGCTGAGGGTAGATTTAGGTATGCAAGGAGAGATAGGTGTTGCATGTGGAGCTTTACTGTCCCGGCAAGCTTCATTCTAAAGCTTGTCGGGTGCATAGCGGGCTAGCTGCGGGTCTGTTCTCCGTTTAAAATGGACTCTCCCGCGCAGCGGCCGCTTCAATAGATAAGCGCTAATGGCGCTTACTATTGAAAGCGCCCGAGGCGCGGGAAAACTGTCCGAAAACGGCCGAAGACAGCCGCGCGCCGCCCGCTGCTATTTTTAAACTGCGGCGGCAGCCGCATTAGTATCACACCGGCCGCCACTGTACATGAAGAAATGTCATGTCTGATTGATGTCATTTTATCTGCGAAGTATATGGCGAGGTCTCAGGGTAGAGGGGGTGTAGGTGTAGTTTGGCAGGGAAGGGAATTAAAGGTGACAAATAGCCATTGAGGGTTGAAAGACAAAGTTTGTACATTATAAGTGAAGAGAAGTAGGTTTGCTTGGCAAGGCAGAGGCAGTGTTATAGGAGGAGAGCCTACATTTATAGTGGAGGAAGTCTGCTTTAAAGAGGGATTTCCTCCAGAAACATTCTGCAGTGCGTGAGTACTTTTGGAGGTACAGTAGCGGGCCAAAGGTGTGTGCCACGGTTGTGGCTTGGATTGTCCAGGGTGACATGTGGTGGTGGGAGCACTCTTGTCTAAGGCTGCGATTATATTGGTGGCGTGATCAAAATGATGCAGGCCATAGAGCGCGCGACCGCACACACGATGAAGCACGACCGTGTACGCGATTCTCCTCATCCAATGAGGGTGACATTGTGGCCACACCTCTGCCACGCCTCCCCACTGCACAAACACTATGTACACAAATCGCGTGAACGACAAGCGCACGTTATGTCACTTGCTCCATCTCAAGTGCACGGCCACTATAATCGCAGCCTAAGGCTGATGAGAGCATGCTGTTGTATGGAGAGGTTGCTAGGTTGGGACAGTAAAGGGTAGAGAGGAGAGGTTGTAGAGATGTTGAAAATTGGATGAAAATTCAGTGGCAGTGAATGTTGCTGATGGCCTCTTCTGCAAGCAGTGGCATCACTTCCGTCACCACTGACTTCCGTCTCCATCAACTCCATTCACTGCCACTGAATTTTGCTCATGTGGTAGATGCAGCTTTAAAGTTTCACTTAAAAAATTGAGCTTTAACAGTATATACATAGACAAAAAAAGAAACAAAAGAGAAATTCAGCGACTCCTCTTGGCAGGTGCTTCCCCAAGCTCATCCAGCCCCCTGGTGTGAAATCTGCCATGCCACAACCTTGGCATGAGCAGTGTCGTGGTGTGGATGGAGAAGGAGGTGGAGTTGGCCACCAATTTGAGACCCTTGATGTAGCCAGGGGGTCACCGGATATAGTGAGTCTTTGGATTAGATCACACACGCTCAGAAAACCCAGCTGTAATGTGCACCACCCGTCACTCCCAAAGGAGTCCACACAACGGAACAAGATCAAATCAGGGGATTCTAGTGTGACGATCAGAGATCTGTGAGGCAACAGGGAGATACTGTACACACAACCAAGCATCAGTATAGAACAGGATGCAGTGGCATCAAGATAATACCATTCAGTAAATTTGCCACAGACCACTGACATCACAACTGAGCAATCTGACTTACATATCATTATGTGTGCTTTGTTAAGGATACTGAGACTCTTCAGGTATTGATTAAACTAGTGATATTATTATTGAGCAGTTATATGGTCTTCAAAAAGGGAAAGGATAACTTGATACAGATCAAATGGGTAGTTAGGACACAAGTCCAAATGGCAGTGCTCAGTCCGAATCAGACACATTGGAAATCCATATGTCAAAGTATCAAAGTCCACATATCATGGTGTAAACAGAAGCACATAAGGCTAAAGGGAGTATTGGACCCAGTGTTTTAGAAACAGTGACTCTTCAATAACACATAACTGTCTATATGGTGGAGACAAATAAAGGGTTAAGCATACCAGTCTCATGCAGTACTCCACAGAACAGGGGTCTCTCACTGTAACACTGTTTCTGGTCAACAACTCTCCATAGATAATAGGGGAGAGACAATACTCACAGAATGGCTGCTTCAAGGGGTGCGTGCATCACGCTGATATTGTCTTGGTAGAGATGAATCCTAGGATTGGAGCGGAGCACAACGAGAGGAGAAGGGATCAGCAAGGTGTGGGTTAAAAAATTATTTATTAAAGAGCATGGTATCGGGAACAAAACAAACACTCTGACGCGTTTCAGGCAAAGCGCCCTTTATCAAAGAGATGATTCGCGTCTTCTCCCTCTCACAGTGTTATAGACGGCTCCCCGCCCACATAGATTCCTGACGCTGCGTCAATTTGGCGCGAACAGCCGAAAATCAATATCATTGGTCAGGCTTTCCTCCAATAGGATCACTGAATTCAGTAGGTGCATCTCCTGTGGAAGAGGAGTGACGCGTAGACCTTGCAGTCTCACGAGCAGCTCCCCGCCCACAAGCAAAGGTGACGCTGTATAAATTAGAAGTGAGAGCATATTACATGGATCTAAATAATCAGGCTCTCCTCCAATCTTCGTGAGACTGCAAGGTCTACGCGTCACTCCTCTTCCACAGGAGACGCACCTACTGAATTCAGTGATCCTATTGGAGGAAAGCCTGACCAATAATATTGATTTTCGGCTGTTCGCGCCAAATTGACACAGCGTCATGAATCTATGTGGGCGGGGAGCCGTCTATAAGACTGTGAGAGGGAGAACACGCAAATCATCTCTTTGATAAAGGGCGCTTTGCCTGAAACGCGTCAGAGTGTTTGTTTTGTTCCCGATACCATGCTGTTTAATAAATAATTTTTTAACCGACACCTTGCTGGTCCCTTCTCATCTCGCTGTGCTCCGCTACAATCCTAGGATTCATCTCTACCTTGATACAGATCAATACCTTACTGCAATGTGTAAGGCATTGCCTATAGGGTTTTGTAATCTTACGAGGGGTCACATGTAAGCATGTCACATACACTGTCTTCCTCGCCTAGGCAGCCAGCTTACGCTTCACCTTGTGCTTGCTGTCTGACCAGCACTTTTTGAGCATGTCAACGGACCACACGATGTTCCCCATGGCATTCATCTGGATGAGGATTCTGACCCAAATATTTTGCCTCTCTGCAGTGCTGGTGCAGGAGCAGAGGGACACTAATAAAGAATGTTTTAGAATCTATAACTCTTCCTCCATAAATTCGAAGCTTCAAATCTTCACTTCCTCAGAAGCAGATGCAGATTCAGCAGATGAGGTGGAAGCCTGCTCAGCCATTTTAACAGTTTAACTGTTATCTGATATGACTGAGTAATTCAGTTTGAAATGTGTATTTATTTTAAATGACAACATGATCATGAATTCGGTTAGGTAATGCACATGGTTAATGCGTCACTAACGCATGCACGCTAATTGGAACATGTTATCATTTCCCCCAATGCGTATCTGCAGAGTATTGTGTAAAGTGTTTCAGCACTATGATAATCCCACTGCATATAGCTAACATCACAATGGTAATTTTATTAATGGATGTCATTTTTGCATCTCATTAGCTTTGAGGATACCCGTTAAATGAATAAAATAATGTCAGTTACCTAATTTGTTCATTATTAGCACAAAAGTGACCCCCTTGCAGTCATTGGAATTCTTTGTTTAGGGAGATTAAATTTACTTTCTTTGGAACATTTGATAGCTGGGTGCACCCTTCCACAAAATGAACCATACTGTCACGATCCATGGTTCTTGATGCACTCGGCGTACCCGGTGCTTACCCCAACCTGTGCTCGGGACCCTCGCTCCACCCGTCAATCGTGCCGCTCTTATTCCTCCTCCTGTGACCAGCCGCCATGCTATGGTCGCGCGTATCCCCGCAGAGGTAAATACACGCCCCTCCGGTCCCGCTTCCAGACTCTGTCCATGCGGCGACGTCATTGTTGCGTCATCAGGAATCCTTCCCACACCTGTCACATGCATCCCTTCAGCTTATCATGCCCTGCCTTACTGACATGCCTCCTCCAGCCTGTTCCTCATTGGTATCTCTCTCCTTTATATGCTCAGCCGTCACACTGGCAATTCGGCTGAGCATAAACCTTCCGATGTGCGATGTGTTCACTGCTACCCTTGCCTACACAGTCTTGTCTTGTACAGTTCCTAGCCTCTCTATTCCTGATCCCGGCTATTCCTCTGCAGTCCGCAATTCTGTGCTCCTGACCCTGGCTACCAATGAAAATCCGCACCTCTCCAATCCCGACCTCGGCAAAGTACCGCGACGATCCGCACCTCTCCAATCCAGACCATGGCTAAAGTACCTGCAATGATCCGCACCTCTCCAACCCCGACCTCGGCAAGTATCTCTTACTATCCATGCCTCTCCAACCCCAACCCGGCTACCTGGACCATTCTACATTCCAGATACGACCACGTGGCTGTGGGTTGGTGTTTATATATATATCCCCACCTCGGCCTCGCGGTCACGCCTTGTTTGTGGTGAGCACTCCGTTACACATACTGAGCAACTGTAAATCCTTTAGGTTTGAAAATAAGATCTTACTATTTGAAGTGTGAACAGAATTTGAGGGAATTTGCACAGCCAGGTGCAGATCACCTATCCTTAATTAACAGAGTGTAAGAAAGGCCAGGCTGGATCAGTTCTCTCTCTCCCCTAATTCCAGCTAAGAGAGCTGAATGCTACACACAGGCATTGGCCTGTAACAGGTTTGGTTTTATGATTTATGTGTTTCATTGTTTGGTAAGTGGGAAAGCCACCCAAAAATAGCTAGAGAATTGTTGTCTAGTTAATGCTCAGATAGAGCAAGGATTTATTTTGATTCTTTTGTTTGTCTTGATTTTGTCCTCTGGAGTGACAAAGAAAATAAAGCACTTAAACCAGAGCTGGATGGTCCTGTGCCTGTGCTTTACCCTAAAAGACAGTGGGTTTTAAGGTTCCCAGACAAGAACCCTTCAGGCAAAAAGGGTATTTTGTCACAATATATATATATATATATATATATGAAAGCTTTCCAACACTTCCAACCAACACATCCTTTCCAACACTTCACACCAATTAGAAGCTGTTACTTATGTCAGCACAACACACAAGGTGGGGGGAGGAGGCAGGTAAGGAGGAAGATCAAGAAGTCTTCATCCCTGATGAAGTGGCATAAGGTATGCCACGAAATGTGTAGGATTATTGCCTCACTATTTTTATATTGTTATATCTTTAACATCTCTCTGGCTAGTCCTCTGCCGCACCATGGTTGCTGAGTTATATTTCTCGGAGTCTGCTCAGTGGAGGAACCCTATAGCCGGATTGTACTTACTTAAATAAGAGACTCCATCTAAAAGAGTCTGGCGTCATCTATGCGTATGTACGCTGTCCACTTCACTACATTGTAGCTATTTGTGTGCACACTTAAGTAGCTGGAACTGCAGCTTGCTACAATTGATGCCGGACGCCATATGCCAGTTGCCAATCAACCCGTTTGGACACCATGGAGGACAATCAAAGTGTTACAGATATATGTTTGACTTTTTTTTATATATACTTTTGTACGTGTATTACTTACCCCCTTTCTATGAACTGCCAATTACATATTTATACATACTATACTATGAGTGTTTGTGTGCCCTCTTTTATATATATATATATACAGTATATATATATATATATATATATACAGTGTTCGACAATTATATACATTTACTCACCCGGGGCGGGTAGATTTAACCCCCGGGCGAGTAAATATTGGTCCAAAGAGCACACGTGTGTTTTTTAAATTTCCCGCGCTCGCGCTGCTGTTTTTACTGCGCTCGCGCTGGAGAAAAAAAAAAAAAGCCGGAGGCGGGTTCATGTTGTTGGGGGAGATTACCCCGCCTCCGGCTCTCTGAGCAGTGGCCTCCCTCCTCAGCGCTTCTACTCCTCCCCCTTCCGGCATCCAGCCGCTTCCATGCCTGTCTGCCTCAGGCCCCTGCAGGGCCATCTGTCACCCCTCCCATCGGGCCATCCGCCCCCACCTCGCATCGGGCCACCCGCCCCCCCTCACACTGGGCCACCTGCCCCCCCTCGCACCGGGCCATCCGCCCCCCCCTCGCACCGGGCCATCCGCCCCCCCCCCTTGCACCGGGCCACCAGCCCCCCCCCTCGTACCGGGCCATTCGCCCCCCCCTCGCACCGGGCCATCCGCCCCCCCCCTCGCATCGGGCCATCCGCCACCCCCCCACCCTCACACCAATCTCTCCCGGCCTCCGTGTCCCGCCCCCTCACCCCACGCGGCGTCGGTGTGCCGCCTCTGCGGACAGTCTGCCGATCTGTCAGCTGTTAAGGAAACCCCTGATGGCCAGCTCAGTTGTTAGCAGGGGAAATCCTCTAACTGGCTCTTCTCCCTGCTCTAAGCAGGGGAAATCCCCTAACCGGAGCCTCTCCCTGCTCTAAGCAGGGGAAATCCCCTAACGGTGCCTCTCCCTGCTCTAAGCAGGGGAAATCCCCTAACCGGAGCCTCTCCCTGCTCTAAGCAGGGGAAATCCCCTAACGGTGCCTCTCCCTGCTCTAAGCAGGGGAAATCCCCTAACGGTGCCTCTCCCTGCTCTAAGCAGGGGAAATCCCCTAACGGTGCCTCTCCCTGCTCTAAGCAGGGGAAATCCCCTAACGGTGCCTCTCCCTGCTCTAAGCAGGGGAAATCCCCTAACGGTGCCTCTCCCTGCTCTAAGCAGGGGAAATCCCCTACCGGCCCTTCTACATCTATCAGTGAATACTGCGGCGTCGGCGTCCCACTCTGGAGGGGGCGCGGCCCCTTGCAGAGGCCCTCTTGCCATGCGGAGGCCCCCGCTGCCATGTGCGACCCCCTGCCTTACCGGTGAGTGTTTGTGTGTGTGAGTGACAGACTGTGATTGTGTGATTGTGAGTTTGTCTGAGTGAGTGTGTCTGAGTGAGTGTGAGTGTGTCACCCTCTCTCCCTCTCCCTGTGTCACCCTCCCTCTCCCTGTGACACCCTCCCTCTCCCTGTGTCACCCTCCCTCTCCCTGTGTCACCCTCCCTCTCCCTGTGTCACCCTCCCTCTCCCTGTGTCACCCTCTCTCTCCCTGTGTCACCCTCCCTCTCCCTGTGTCACCCTCTCCCTGTATCACCCTCCCACTCCCTGTGTCACCCACCATCTCCCTCTGTCACCCTCTCCCTGTGTCACCCACCATCTCCCTCTGCCACCCTCTCCCTGTGTCACCCACCCTCTCCCTGTGTCACCCTCTCCCTGTATCACCCACCCTCTCCCTGTGTCACCCACCATCTCCCTCTGTCACCCACCATCTCCCTCTGTCACCCACCATCTCCCTCTGTCACCCTCTCCCTGTGTCACCCTCCCTCTCCCTGTGTCACCCTCCCTCTCCCTGTGTCACCCACCCTCTCCCTGTGTCACCCTCCCTCTCCCTGTGTCACCCACCCACTCCCTGTGTCACCCTCTCTCCTCTCCCTGTGTCACCCTCTCTCCCTCTCCCTGTGTCACCCTCTCTCCCTCTCCCTGTGTCACCCTCTCCCTGTATCACCCTCCCTCTCCCTGTGTCACCCACCATCTCCCTCTGTCACCCTCTCCCTGTGTCACCCACCCTCTCCCTGTGTCGCCCACCCTCTCCCTGTCACCCTCCCTCTCCCTGTGTCGCCCTCCCTCTCCCTGTGTCGCGCTCCCTCTCCCTGTGTCACCCACCCTCTCCCTGTGTCACCCTCCCTCTCCCTGTGTCACCCACCCACTCCCTGTGTCACCCTCTCTCCCTCTCCCTGTGTCACCCTCTCTCCCTCTCCCTGTGTCACCCTCTCTCCCTCTCCCTGTGTCACCCTCTCCCTGTATCACCCTCCCTCTCCCTGTGTCACCCACCATCTCCCTCTGTCACCCTCTCCCTGTGTCACCCACCCTCTCCCTGTGTCGCCCACCCTCTCCCTGTCACCCTCCCTCTCCCTGTGTCGCCCTCCCTCTCCCTGTGTCGCGCTCCCTCTCCCTGTGTCGTCCTCCCTCTCCCTGTGTCGCCCTCCCTCTCCCTGTGTCACCCACCCTCTCCCTGTGTCGCCCTCCCTCTCCCCGTGTCGCCCTCCCTCTCCCTGTGTCGCTCTCCCTCTCCCTGTGTCGCCCTCCCTCTCCCTGTGTCGCCCTCCCTCTCCCTGTGTCGCCCTCCCTCTCCCTGTGTCACCCTCCCTCTTCCTGTGACACCCTCCCTCTCCCTGTGTCACCCACCCTCTCCCTGTGTCACCCACCCTCTCCCTGTGTCACCCACCCTCTCCCTGTGTCACCCACCCTCTCCCTGTGTCACCCACCCTCTCCCTGTGTCACCCACCCTCTCCCTGTGTCACCCACCCTCTCCCTGTGTCACCCACCCTCTCCCTGTGTCACCCTCCCTCTCCCTGTGTCACCCTCCCTCTCCCTGTGTCACCCTCTCCCTCTCCCTATGTCACCCTCCCTCTCCCTGTGTCACCCTCCCTCTCCCTGTGTCACCCACCCTCTCCCTCTCCCTGTGTCACCCTCCCTCTCCCTGTGTCACCCTCCCTCTCCCTGTGTCATCCTCCCTCTCCCTGTGTCACCCTCCCTCTCCCTGTGTCACCCTCCCTCTCCCTGTGTCACCCTCCCCCCTCCCTGTGTTGTTCTGACTAGGAATTTATTAAATGTATTTTATTTATATATTTTATTTTAAAGCGGGGTTGGGGGCGGACTATGGGCGGAGTTAGGGGCGGGACTAGGGGCGGAGTTGGGGGCGGGACTAGGTGGCGAGTAGATTTTTTGGTTGGGCGAGTAGATTTTTGGGTGATTTGTCGAACACTGTATGTATATATATATATATATATATATATATATATATATATATATATATATATATATATATATATATATATATATATATATATATATATATATATATATATATATATATATATATCACACACACACATACCCAACGGTGATAAATCTGTTACCATATTGGAATTGAATTGACTGGTACACTGGTAGAAAGAACAGAGGTCAGATGGTGATAGCTCTATGCTATAATAGTATACAACACACTATATAACCAACACGCACAGATAACCTAATGGTGTTAACCTACTTGTACTTGGAACTGAATTGACTGGTATTCTGGTATACAATAGATATAGCTCTCATAGTGATATGTCTATGGTGGTATGGCTACGTAATAATACTCAACACCAATAATAGCAGAGACTGAGTAACAGGTTGATATATTATTTAACAGGTTTTCCCCCACTCTCTGGGAGATTTCACTTCTACAGACGAGACCACGAGTATTCTAAAGCTTGCCTTAAACTAGCCCGATTACTTTCTGGGTATGTGCTGGGTGTAACCTGGCTTGTTTAAGGCAAGTTTAAAGCATTTCTGCATTGACTAATGACCCTTTGGATTAACACAGCAGGGGTCCCTGGCAGTCCCACTCAGTTTGAATGGGACTGCCAGGGACCCCTGCTGTTAATCTGATGGGCCATTAATCAATGCAGAAATGCTGGGTCTAGTTTAAGGCAAGTTTAAGGTAAGTTTAAGGCATGTACCTGGGTGTTCCTGGGTCTTTTTGGCGATTGCCACTGGTTTGTGTTAGAATAGTCACAGTCTCTGCTGTACCAAGTGTCCTTGTGCTGCTCATCTGCTAGGCTTACAGGATGCTGAGGGTCCACCGGTGGTAGTGGGGATGAACGGGACAGGCTTTAGGGTTCTTCTCAGTTCTTTACTTAGTGCAACGCCTCCATTCCCGCAGGCCCCAGCAGAGCTGGGTGCAGTCCCTGCAGAAAACCCCTCCAGTACTCTTCCTGATGAACTGTAGTCTCAGGCAGATGTATAAAACAGGAACAGGTCTTTATTGTTCATCAGCATACAACAGGTATACTTCTTCATGGGTCCCTGGAATCAACCAAGGGAGCTTCAGGCCCCAAGGGTCTATCCTTAGCTCCTTTTATTCCTTGGTGGAAAAAGGGGTAGTACCCCATTCCCCTAATGGAGTGGGTCTCTGCAACACTCAGAACTCTTCAGGAACAATACCAGACCCTAAATTTAGGCTCTGCAGCTCCTTTTGTACCCAGGGGGAAGGTCTTAGGTCTGATAGGGCAGCACACAGGCCCCAGACCCAGCCCACCCTTGTCACTCAAGGGACCTGCTTACTGCAGTGGAACCCAGATTAACCCTAACACTGCCTGCACTGGTACCAGGGTGTATGTGTTAGGCAGAGAAGATTAGTAGCCATGAGGATATATGGCTACAATTACTGCATATGCAAAACAAAATAATATATATACCCCTGTGTCTCTCTTGCTGCTCCTGAGCTATGTGGCTCTCTTTCTCTGCCCTCTATGCAGGTTGATATTTATCTCTTTCTCTTCCACTTTTCTTTGTGTCTCTCTGTCGTTCTCTCTCTTACCTCCTTGTGCCTTGTGAGAAAGGAGGAATAGCTTTCTAAGGAGAAAAATGCCACGAGATCTGAGCGTGAAACAAAAACAGGGGTTTGTTTCTATTTCGATCCGGCTTGGGCACAGAGATCCAGGATCGGGGGTTCGGAGTAATCTCTTCAGCGAGATGTCTGGAAACCTGAAATACCAAGCAAGACCAGTTCACGGGGGGGGGGAGAGGGGGGAGGGGGTAATCTGTTTTAGGGACTGGGACCTGCCCATACTTTCCGTTTCTAGAATGGTGGAAAATTGTATTTCAATAATAACAGATAACTTAAAAACATCAGGGACAACCTATTACATACTGGGATAAAAAGAGAACTATCTGCAGCCCTTTATACAGACTTGCAATGGTTTACTTAAGCTGTCCACCTTTCAGTGTCTACTTTGAAAGAATATACAGAACAGCTGGCAGCCTTAAAGATGAATGTCACAGTAGGTTACTGACAAACATTTTTTAAGAAGCTGGTATTCTTTTAAATGAAGTACAATAATGCTTTATAAGTAAAGTCAAATTGAATAGGAACATTTTGCCGTTGATTCAAGTGAGCATTAGCTTTGTTTAGGTTACGACCATGCGAACAGCGCCTGATTAAGATGAGGAATATGAAGTATGATCCATAAAGCAGAACAGCTGCTGATTGGCAACAGTAGTCACCCACATACTGTAATTAATTTCATTTTTTCCAAATTATTGCTTATCAATCACATTATTTTAATTACCAGTAGTTTTGCCAAATAGATTGTAAATTACATAAATACTTACACTGAAGGCAAGAAACAGCCCAACATTACATGAGGTTTTTTTTCCAGCAAATTCACATTTTCCTCATAAATCAAAACCCACTTTAGACCAAATAAAAAAACAAATCAAAAGGGTAAGTAAGTATCTCTAATACATTCTAAGAATAATTAAAACTACAACTACAAATGGAGTACGGGTGTAGCCAGACTTAATGTTCCTGTTGCTTGGGGGGACGTTAGGAATTCTGAACGTGGCTGGTCCCTTCAGTGGGAAATCTCTCCATGGTGAGCTCAGTTCGGAACATGGACCCCCAACAGGCAGCCGCGGCTTTTACTGCCGCTGCGTTTGGCTTTTCATCTTGTGGCTTCAGGGAAAGTAAAATCGGGCTACATCTGTATGATAAGATATCAAGGCCAAACCATAGCTCTCCCTTTATTTTGTTGTTGACTGTATTCAAATGTTATGTTAGAATACCATTCATCATTTTTCTTAGCAGAGATGCAGATTTGTCTAAGTTCAATGTTTCCCTTCTTTATTAGATTGCACGCTGCTTGGTGTAGGCCTCATTACCTACGGTAAACTTCCAGGGAACATTGATGTTGTCATTTTATTGTCACTTTCTTCACACACCATTGTAGTGGGCAGTGGAAAGATGATAATATTAATAACAACAACAACAAAAAGATCACAAAAAAACAAATATTCCCCTAATATACCTGTACAAAAAACATAAACTAAATCATACTTTGGAGGAGGCATTGTAGTAACAGTACTTTTCCTGGGGTAAGAGAACAAAACATTCACAAAATTTGAGACCGAGTTGTTCTTGTTGTTGTGTTTAACAGCATTAGATTTGTGGTAATATTTAGTAAGCAGTGGTTCTTCTTAAGACCTCTTCCAGCACTAGACAAGCCCTACTATCTCCCTCAAGTACTGTAAATGGTCAGAAGGTGTTTTAAGAAATACAGTAGCACTGATTAGTAAATATGAGCCTTGATGGTAACCCACTTTCTTGTCTAAATTTCATACACATTGATATTTGAAAATGGGCATAAATGAAAGTGTGGCACACCCTTTTTTGTAGTTTATACTAGTATCTATTTTATTTTGGTATGTGATGTTATTGTTTACTGTAGATTTGCACTATACACTTGAAGAAACCTACGTATGAAGGGTTGAAAGCACTGTAAACTATAGTGTCATCTGTGAAGATGTAACACAATCTACAATTAATCGTACAGTACATCTGGAACAAGTTGTGAGCTACAGAGCTTTACCTGCCTAATTTTTAGGACAAAGGGGTACAATTATTAACCGCTTTTTCGGAACCCAGAATTAGTTAAAGGCATTCAAATGATCCATCCAAGATATTCACAACTCATCAGGAATCCCCAAGAGATTTTTTTTACCAGTACCTACAACTGAGACATTTTGCACTCACACAATACAAAATAACAAATAACTAAACCACTCACAACATTTGAAAATCTTTGTTGCAATGCAGAAAACAATAAAGGCACAGGACATAACAAACCAAAATGTATGATGCAGTGGGAAAGAGACCTTGGATTAGAATTAGATTGGGAGGATTTAGGTGATGTACTGGAGAGGCAGGGCAGGCATGATGCCACCAAGCCCTGTGATTACAGTGGCCCTGCGCGCTTCCCCACAACAATGAACCTGAGTGCCGGGGGAGAGAGTGGGGCCTCTGTAACTGTCTCTTATCTTGTTTGCGGCATCTCCTCCTGCAGTGTCTCATTGTCATGGCACTGCAATGTCACATGGCGTTGCGTTGCCATAACAACGTGACATCACATGGTGCCACGACATCACGTGATGCCACAACATAATAAGACTGCATCGTCTGAGAATGAGATGCCGTACCGGACAAGGTAAGATTCCTGCAAAAGCCCCCGCACCGAGCCCCGCAAAAGTCCCAGCTAGCCAAGTGGAGAGGACAGCAAAATCCTCAATAGATTCGACAATCAGAGAGATAAACATCAAGGTTCTTGCCAGATGGCATTACACCCAATCCAGATTGCATAATTTCTCGACAGTTAATTCTCCCAACTGCTGGAGGGAATGTGGGAATATATAATTATTATATATTGTGACAAACGGCTTACTCCGGGGCTCCGCCGTCTGTCCGGGACTGTTAGAACACGGTATTTTAGGGTAGGTTAAATGATGAGGCGTCACGTGCTGTTCCTTTAAACAGCCTATGCCTGGTTTATTCAGTCCCAGGCACTGAGACTGCCACACTGCATACAAAAGAAACACAAGCAAAACAAAAGCTTGCTCACCTGAGCAATAACTTAACTGAGGTTTTCCCTGACTGGGATTGGGGCGGTTTATGCGCTTCCAACAAACAAAAATAAGGAACTTTGCAATTTGCTAAAGGTACAAAATGATTTAACCTGTTTGGGGAGAGGCTTTTCCCCTCTCTGCTTCCAGCAGCCTTCCTGCCTCCAGTTTCTTGGGGAGAGGGGAACCAGGAAATCAGCCTTACATATCTTATTTCCACCTAGCAGGACAGGTGACAGAAATCAGGCAGCAGACAAACTCTGGTCTGGATCCCTCACCCCTCAGTTCCAGCACTTGCCAAACTGTGGGATGGAGTGCATGCATTCTAAGGCTGCACTTTCCAGCCTAAACAGGATAGAAGCTGTTCAGTATCCTGGGAGCCCTATATATGGAATTTATTACCATCCCTGGTTTCTGTCACAATATATATAATCATACAGTAGCTTGAAATACTGTATGTCGCAAATTAGTAAAGATATAACTACTGTACAGTATGTCTCTAGGATTTGAAATCATTGTGCTTTAGATAAGAAAATAATTAAGTAATAATCCCCGAAGAACAGGGCATTACTGGCCAATAATGCTCTGTTCTGAGGGGATTATTACTATTATAGGTTAAATGTAAAAAAAAATCATAAATAATAGACACTTTTGTATAGTTATATAGATTTTTTTATTAAAAATAAATGGTAAATACATGAAACCACCTCTATATACGCTTACACTGCAGCTATCTATAGCGACAAACTGCTGCCCCCTCACACACAACGCAACACAGCACCTCTACCACACACAACGCAACACAGCTCCTCTACCACACACAGCAGCTCAACACACAACACAGCAGATCTACACACACAAACTGCTGACACACACACACACCACACAACACAGCACCTCTACACACACAACACAGCACCTCTACACACACAAGACAGCAGCTCTACACACACAAACTCTGCTGCAGCACAACACACACACGGCTGCTGCTATATCAATAAACACTGCTACTGACACACACACACACACACACACACACACACACACACACACACACACACACACACACACACACACACACACACACACACACACTGGAGCTTTACACACACAACACAGCACCTCTACATTCACAACACAGCACCTCTACACTCACAACACAGCACCTCTACACTCACAACACAGCATCTCTACACTCACAACACAGCACCTCTACACTCACAACACAGCAGCTCTACACACAACACAGCAGCTCTACACACACAAACGCTGCTGCAGCACAACACAACACACACACTGCTGCTGCTATACCCATAAACACTGCTACTGACACACACACACACACACACACACACATACACACACACACACATACACACACTGCAGTCACACACTGCAATCACAATAAAAAAATGCACTTACTAAACTTTGCAGAGTTTCTGCCCCCCCAATTCAACTGAATCTGCTCAGAAAATCTCAGTCAGCTCAGGAGGGGGAGGAGTCAACCAATGACTGATACTTTCTGACCAATCCCCTGCCCTGTCTCAGAGCTGTTACTTCATTCGGACCAAACCCCTGCCCTATCTCAGCTGTTCTAAAAGCTGATTGGCTGGAAATATACACATTAAAAACTACACATTGCAAGCTGCTAAAATTCCGGGCATTACTGATTGGATAATGTCCAGAATTTTAACCTGTCAGAGAGCAGGGTTTTCAATAATGCCCGGAATTTGACTGCTTTAGCCTACAATCTTTAATATTCTGGGAATTCACCATGCTTGTATGCCTCAAAACATACAGTAAAAGTATAATTTTGCCATTATTTAGGGGTGATTTAGTAAACAGCAAGAAAAAACCTCCGGTAGAGATTGTTAAGTACAGTATATGGCAGGTAATGATTGATTATTGTTTAAAGGTTAGCCTTAAGAAGTAATTTAGCACTTTCAACTGAAGGGTTTCTGTGACGAGCGAGAGAAAGAGGAGAGGGAGAGAAACACATTAGAACAATTCAGAGAATTCTGTACTTTTCCATCCTTTTTCTTTTATTTGCAATTGCATTAATTCTATCAAGCATGTTCATTAAAACTGCTACACATCTGTGTCATATCTTGCGAAGAACAAGAAGGACAGAGCCCCTATAGCAATTAGCACTCAATATCAGAGTATATGAAGTATTTAAAATGTAGCCTTTAATAGGTAATAATATAACAAAATACATTAGGACAAAGACAAAACATAAACAAAGACACAAAAAAGCTGTAATCTCTATGAGAGAAATTCTCCTTGTGATAGATCCCGGTGAAGGGTTAAAGGATCATTGTAATTGAACCCAAGATATGCTGTTAAAATACAGTGACGGCCGATCTGAGTCTAAGACGGCTAGATCCGCGGTTCTCAGATTATCCCGGTTAGGTGCGTTTTTTTGTCGTTTTCGCCCGGAGTGAACTGCGTTATTTTCGCGCTCGTGATATTAGCATTTTATTTTGCTGTCTGCAATACTGCAATGCCATGTAAAAACTCAGGGGGGCGTTTGCGAGCTGTTGTCTTGGAAGTCTAATACCTTCGCGGTTCAACCTACGTCAGTACACAGTCCGTGTGTGCGCGCGCAGTAATTGTAAATTTGCATATTTAAAGTATACATGCATTTGCAGTGCTGTGCTGCTGTACAGTATGTCTCATTTGAAAATTGTTGAAACGCATAGGCGTGTACAGTACTGTAACAGTGACACATTTCGGCATATACAGCGCTCTCCCCTCGCTCAGGATAATTAACTGCACTGCAGGGTATTTCAACTTCTTATCTTCTGTGCAATGCAGTACATCTCTCCCACACCATTCCTTTGAACCTGTGTCTGGTTTGAATCACATTCCTGCTTGACAGCAGGAATTTACTGTGCATGCGCCTGTAACTTCGCCCACCACTACTTGCTTGCCTGAGTCAGTGACCAAAATTTTTTTTTTTAATTTTTATTGTAATTTTTTTTCTCCACAAGAGACTGCAAAACCCATCTTACTGTATTACGATATTCAATCTGTGCTGTAGCTTTTGACTGCGACCCTGCACATGGTTGATTTGTGTGCTTTTTACATACTGTATTTGGGGGTGTATTATTATGATGAACTGCCTTTTGAAATCAAAGTATGTCTTTAGCTTTGAACTTCATGCAGCTGTACCCTGCAGCCCCCTCCCCCACGAACGCTAGCTCAAGGATTTGAAATTCC
Source organism: Ascaphus truei (assembly GCF_040206685.1). Classification (NCBI taxonomy): domain Eukaryota; kingdom Metazoa; phylum Chordata; class Amphibia; order Anura; family Ascaphidae; genus Ascaphus; species Ascaphus truei. The sequence continues at coordinate 62,027,033 of NC_134485.1, forward strand.
ACGAAGTCGTTAATTTTCTGAATCTTGCCATTGTGTTCTTAATCCGTCCATAGCCGACCTACAAAGCCTCACTGCGCCTGCGTGTAATTCTCTTTGAGATGGGAGCGAGCTGCTTACTGCACATGAGTCACCCAACCCCCTCTCTCCACAGAGTCGTTAATTTTCTGAATCTTGCCATTGTGTTCTTAATCCTTCCATAGCCGACCTACAAAGCCTCACTGCGCCTGCATGTAATTCTCTTTGAGATGGGAGCTAGCTGCTTACTGCGCATGAGTCACCCAACCCCCCCTCTCCACAGAGTCGTTAATTTTCTGAATCTTGCCATTGTGTTCTTAATCCGTCCATAGCCGACCTACAAAGCCTCACTGCGCCTGCGTGTAATTCTCTTTGAGATGCGCCTGTAACTTCACCCACTACTGCTTGCTTGAGTGCCCCCCCCAAAATTTTTAATTATGATTTTTTAACTGTTATTTTATCCACAAGCCTGCAAAAACAATCTTGATATTACAATATTAAATCTGTGCGTTTGCCTGCACATGGTTGATTTGTGTGCTTTTTATGTACTGTATTTGGGGGTGTAGGGATCAAATTACAGTATTATGATGAACTGCCTTTTGAAATTACTGTACTCTACAGTACATTATGTTATTTCTTTGAACTGCACAACTAATCCTTCATCCCTCCCCCACGCACACACAAACTCTTATCGACAGACACCTCCACAGAGTCATTCATTTTCTGAAGTTAGTTAGTCATTGTGTTTTTAATCCGTCTCTAGCCGAGTGTCAATCGCCTCACTGCGCCTGCGTGTACTCTAATTCTTTTAGAGATGGAAACTTGCTGCTTACTGCGCATGAGTCACCCAACCCCCCTCCCCACAGAGTCGTTAATTTTCAGAATATTGCCATTGTGTAATCCTCTTTGAGATGGGAGCTAGCTGAAGACTGCACATGACTCAACGGTAACGCTTTGGAAAATCCCTTCTCGATTTTGAAATGTAAATCTTATTTGCACAGCATTGTGAGAATTGAGAGTAAAAAAAACCATTAACTGATTCATTGGTGTACTGTAGGGGTGGAAGGGAGGGGGGTTTGTGGTCGTTGTAAATGATTATGACTAGCAGGAATGCGAATAAATATTTATTTTATTTTATCAGGAACCAAAAAATACAAATATAAAAATAATCATGAATAATACATAATGCAGTCTTTATTAAGTTCTTTTGGCAGATTGAAATTGGATAAACATTTAGAAAACATTTCTAAAACATGGGGAAACATGAATAATGCACATTTATAAGAATATTATTTAATAATATATACTGTAATCTATAATATATATATATAGTAATATTGTTTTTTCCGTCTTTATCTTGTTCCTCATTCTGTGTACAGTACAGTAGTTCATTGAGAGAGGAGAGGTTTTGTGTACATCATTACTGCTGTTTATATACTGTACATTTTACTGTACAAACAGATTAGACTGGACACAAAACCCCACCTCCCCCCAGGCCACCCTTTTTTCCTGAAACAACAAGAAAACAAAAAATTAGTGCAGTTATGTGCGTACTGTATTATGGCATTGTGTGATGGGTAGTACTACTGTACATGGCTGGTGCTGCTTTCTCTGGAAAGAAAAAAATTGAGCAGTTAGTAGGCAGTTACTGTACTACTGTCAAACTAGTGTATACTGGAACTACTGTATACTCTGACTACTGTTAAATACTATGTACTGTAACCTGATGGCTGGTGCTGCTCTCTCTGTAAAGAAAAAACTGTAACTACTGTATACTCTGACTATTGGGAAAGAAAAAATCTGTGCCATACTTACCTGTATCATACTGTACTTACAATACTACAGCACAGTACTACTTTCCTGATGCTTGCCCATTATGCGCGATGACAATGGGCAACACAGTGGCAATATGGTCTATATATTTATTGCAGCGTTCCACGGTGAGTACATCGTTCCAAAAATTCATTATGCCTTTCAACAACTCGTCCTTTTTGGAGGGTTTCGCCACTTTCCGGATATGGTCCTTCAGCTGATGCCAGTCCATTTCGATCGGATTGAAGTCTGGCGATCTGTTATTGGAAAAAAAGGACAATTAGTTTAAGAGATACAGTACACAGTAAAAACTGTGGTAAACAAATGAGACACGGTTACCGCACTTACTCCGCTGGCGTCTTCACCCAGTTGATACCGCGCTAAAGGATATGCGCTGTTGACGCGGTGTGCTTCGGATCGTTGTCCTGGTAGAAGCGGTGACCATTCAGGAACTCGCGTGTGATGTATTGCACTATCTCAGGGACAATGTTGTCTTGGAAGAAAGCTTTATTCATGATTCCTATAGCAAGAAAAGAAAAGTGCTCGAAAAACTGCACAATAGTACAGTACAGTGCATACAGTAAGGCTACACTAGTAAAGTACAGTGCATAAGGCATTATATTTGATATATTTTACCTTCAAAGATGACAATGCATCCTGGTCCATGCCTAGAGATGGCACCCCACACATGCAGCTTCACGGGGTGTTTTGGCCGCGGCTTCAAAGATATGCGGCCTTTTATGTGGAATGCAAAGCTTGCAAATCTCTCCAGCGACACAGTAGACTCGTCAGTGAAGATGCAATCCTGGAAAGTTTCCCCACTGTCGATCCTTGCCTGGGCCTGGACCACTCTTTTGATTTTGTTTGCGTCCCTTATCATGGGGTAAGCTCTGTAATGACAAGGATGAAATAATTTTAACGGTACAGTACAGTTTCCTAAACAACACTTTTACCTCCTGTACTGTCCAGTACTAACCTCACACGTCCATATTTCCATCCAATGCTGCGTCTCGTCTTCTTTATGCTGGTCTCTGATACAGTGAGATTGTGATTTTCCTGCAGAGTGTATTTGACCTTAATGCACTCCTCTCATCATTCTCCTCACTTATTTTGTCAAGCAGAAGAGTTGTCTCCCTACAATGTAAAGAAAAACATTCCGGTAAGTAAAAAAATTAGAGACAGTAGATCAAGAGGATACAATATATTGTTCTATTAATACAGTATGCAGCAATATCAAACTGTTGAAATATAAATATACAAAATATATATACTGTTGTAATATAAATATAAATATACGAAATATATACACTGTTGTAATATAAATATACAAAATATATACACTGTTGTAATATAAATATACAAAATATATACACTGTTGTAATATAAATATAAATATACAAAATATATACACTGTTGTAATATAAATATAAATATACAAAATATATACACTGTTGTAATATAAATATAAATATACGAAATATATACACTGTTGTAATATAAATATACAAAACATATATACTGTTGTAATATAAAACAAAAATATTAGATACAGTACATTTTTGGATCAAAATTTTTTATCAAAGATTTATAAATATATTTACGCGTTAGTTACCCTTGGTGCCCTTTTGCGTTCTCTGTTTTTTCCGTGTGCATGAAAGCTCACGGTGGTTGCTGGCACAACGAGGCCAGAAGTAGCTAGCCAGCATTGGATAGCAGCAATTCGGTGTCCGCTCGTGTACATCTCCTTAATTCGATGCTGAGATCCTTGGAAATCTTTTTAACAACCATTGCAGTGAGTAGAAAGAAATACAAACACAAGAATGTACACTGGCGACACACTTTATTCGAGCTCGGATAGTCCCACGAATTCGGGTATACCCGGGTGTATTGAGGTTTGTGACTGTTTTCTGCCCGAGTACATTGGGTTATTTTCCAGGCAGGGATTGAAGCATTTTATTCCTGCTGGCTGCAATACTGCACAGTATATATATATATATACTGCATTACAATTCATGAATTTATGCCATCTGGTAGACACGCGAAGCATTGCAGCCTATTAAATCCTAATCATTATCATTTAACAGATCAGCCACCCGTCAGCCAGGCATGAACCCAGGCTGGGAAGGCAAATGCAACGGGGCTTGTCAGAGGTGAGGAGCGGCGCATTCCAGGTATCTGCCAGGTACATACTGGGTATTTGCTCGAATAAAGTGTGTCGGTGCAGTATATTCGATGTTTAGTCGATGTGTATTCAATGTGCAGTGAATCCACAAAATGGATGGTGTTTTTATACGTTAATGACTCACATTAGAGTACGCCCACTTTCAGCACCTGTACCTCGCCGCCATGCATAAAAGGTTACACACTTTGCATAGCCCACCACTCGATGATCTTTATCTGAACTTGCCCTTGTCCAGATACTGTACTGCATTGTGCCACCTACTTCCATGGAGCAACCCCGATTCTACGGACGCAGGAACCCTCTCGCCTCTGCCGTGCCTGTCAGGCAGAAAAAGCGAAAGGCGGTTGCCGTTTCCACGCCAAGGCAAAAGCGACAGGCTAAGGCCAATAAAGAAAACCAAAAGTGGAAAATGATTGGAAATAGACCAATCCAAAAATGCACCATCAGCTCACCAGGTAGAAAGGCTTAAAAACGTTTATTTAAACTACATAAAAATGAGAAAAGGGACAAACAAAATACAAATACAAACACCTCCTATGTGTTTCAGGCTCTAAGAGCCCTTTCTTAAGCCTTTCCACCTGGTGAGCTGATGGTGCATTTTTGGACATTGCGGTCTATTTCCAATCCTTTTCCACTTTTGCATTGCCTTACGATTGGTCAGACGCACTGAGGATCAGAGGTCACGCTATATGGGAGTTGGCATTCATCATTTTCTCCCTTGTGGACCACACGAAGGAGGGGAGCATTTTCCGGACGGACCGGAAGTGCTCTGACGCACTACCGGCACTTGGAAACTCTACACTGTTGATGTGAGGAGGCGCAGCTGATTTCGGGACCATCACGTCTACACTGCCAGCAGGACAGCCGAGTTGAGAGTAAGGAGCGCTGCAAGAGGGATCTACAGAGGTATTCACATTGTTTCTCTGTCACGTTCATATCCCAGGTAGCGGTGTCCATTGGAGCTCCTTTACTGTCTGTTGCTGTCCTCAGTGATTTCTTCTATCAACTAATATATTCGACACCCACGTATTGACTTTCCCTTGTTGCTCACCCCAGTTGTCCATCATACACTGGCGACACACTTTATTCGAGCTCGGCTAGTCCCACGAATACGGGTATACCCGGGTGTATTGAGGTTTGTGACTGTTTTCTGCCCGAGTACATTGAGGTATTTTCCAAGCAGGGATTGAAGCATTTTATTCCCGCTGGCTGCAATACTGCACAGTATATATATATATACTGCATTACAATTCATGAATTTATGCCATCTGGTAGACACGAGAAGCATTGCAGCCTATTAAATCCTAATCATTATCATTTAACAGATCAGCCGCCCGTCAGCCAGGCATGAACCCAGGCTGGGAAGGCAAATGCAACGGGGCTTGTCAGAGGTGAGGAGCGGCGCATTCCAGGTATCTGCCAGGTACATACTGGGTATTTGCTCGAATAAAGTGTGTCGGTGCAGTATTATATTATTATTTCTATGACTCTCTGTTTTTGAGCTTCTACAGTAGTAGCTTTGCCATTGATGACAATAAAGAAAACCTTCTGCTGACCCCAAAGGCTAAGGGTTTTCATAGACGTCAGCCTTATTATGTCAAGAAGATATACGGTGATGTACTCTCGACGCAAAACGATTGGCAGCCAACCCATCGAACCCGCAGACCACCACCCCCCATACGCTTTGACGACTCTGCTGCCGCTGTCCCGGAGGGGGGGAGGAGGAATTGTCAGCTAATGTATTAATACATGCTAAAATAAGAGCACATAAAGAAACATATTTAATTTGGTTTCCCGATAATATATTAAATGGGGTCAGCGTTCCGACGTCCAAATAGTGGTAAAGTCACAATCATGCAAACTAAATGGTCATGCAGCATCGGTCTTTAGACTATTATAGCTGCTGCTAGATTGTGGCTAGAGGGGATAAGGTTCAATGAGAGCCCCTATAATCAGTGGTGTGAAAAATACAGAACACACACTCTGAAAATAGCTGGATGAATATAAATACATCAATTGACTTCCAACCCCCCCTCCCCTCTCCTCCCACACACTTGATGTGGGGAGGGTATACAGAGCTGGTTCTCAAATGAGTAAATAGCGCAAGTTTTTAGTAAGACCCAAGTGAGGTGTCATAAATCTGCTCCGTGAATATAGTAATAAATACAGTCTGAGTGAATTGCCGAGATACTTTTAAACCACAGCTTGTAAGCAATTGGTGGTCCTGAAATGAAGGTCTGTATGTCTGCAGCCAATCATAACAGGAGACAGATAGCTCTAAGTCTGATATTTAGTATCTCTCACAGGAGTACGCTCTAAGTCTCTGTTAATAACAGCAGTGCATATTAAATAAATGCCCTATGGTTGGTATTATTGTGTATATGTAAAACACTACTCTATAGTAATCCTCAATTAGGGATAGAGTAGATGTTACAGCCGTTGATATCGGTAGTGCTAAATTGTAATCAAGCTCAATTGTCCGTAATCAATCAAACCAAGCAGTATGCATGTGCTCTATGAAATAGGTTGGCAAGACCCACCGCCAATTGAGACAGGGGGTATTAGAGCATATAGGTGATATCCGCAATCACAGACACAAAGCATTAGCCAAACACATTAATGGGATACATGGGGGTGATTGCTCCCAACTCGTCTTTAAGGGGACAGATCATATCCCTGAGACCATCAGACATGGTAACTGGGACAGGGAGTTGTTAAAGCGTGAATCTAGATGGATATACACACTGGACACTCTGTCTCCACAGGGGTTAAATGAGGGGTTTGTTTTTACGCCATATAGTCCATCTATTCACTCCTGTTGGGGGTCAATTATTTATATGGCACTTAGTGTATATATAAATCTTTATACACACATCTAACATCTACATTTTGGTTTGATGTGATGGTGATTAGGTACAGTATTCTTATGGTATGGCATGTGGGTTATTAGGTATACCTTATATTAATATTATAATTATAAATATAATTATTTTAAATTATAATTATAATTATAAAATTATATTAATACCCCATTCAAAAACCTCTCTAATTCAATAGATCTTACTACCAAAGGAAAACTTAATGTTCCATCTTAGCCTTATGCTTCATGTCCACCTGGACAAACCATTGTACTCTACTAACAACCTCTTTTTTATATACTAAGCTGCCTCCATCTATAAGGACAAACAACATACCTTATTTGGCTCCTTTTGCCCGCGTACATCAGTGGGACTGTAGCCATAGACGCACCCAACGTTGCTATGGCAACGAGAGGGTATATCAATAGGGACTTCTCAGCAATGTGGGGCCACCTTGAGAAAGCGTCATCTGCCGAGAAACGTACGTCGGTGCGTGTCGCTGTTACGTGGCATCCTCATGTGAATCTGTATAGGGGAGGGCGATTAGAGTTGGTTGTTTCTAGCCTACTGTATATGTTCTATGATTTGGATATACACTATCTTTGTTCTGAGTTATACAGCCACTATCACGGCGCAGTGTTGATCACACGGATATAAAGTTAAACACTGGACGATTGAATTAAAGATCTAGGAGCTTGATTACAATTTAGCGCTACCGATATCAACGGCTGTAATATCTACCCTATCCCTAATTGAGGATTACTACAGCGCAGTGTTTTACATATACACAATAATACCAACCATAGGGCATTTATTTAATAAGATCTTCTGTTATTAACAGGGACTTAGAGCGTACACCTGTGAGCCATATACTAATTATCGGACTGAGAGCTATCTGTCTCTCGGTATGATTTGCTGCAGACATACAGATCTTCATTACAGGTCCACCAATAGCTTACAAGCTGTGGTTTAAAAGTGTCTCGGCAATTCACTCAGACTGTATTTTTCACACCACTGATTAAAGGAACTCTCATTGTTCCTCATCCCCTCTAGTCACAATCTAGCAGAAGCCATATATGTCTAAAGACCGATGCTGCATGACCATTTAGTTTGATGATTGTGACTTTACCACTATTTGGACATCGTAACTCTGACCCCATTTAATCTATTATTGGGAAACAAAAGTAAATTTGTTTCTTTATGTGCTCTTATTTTAGCATATATTTATACATTAGCTGACAATTCCTCCCCTCTCCCCCTTACATGGGTTTAGAGCTCTCTCTACAGGCTCCTTATGCATTGGGAGCAGAGAACTAATCGTGACCATTGTACCAATTATATCAGTGGCTAATTTTGTTCCATATATTTTAACATCATATCTTGGGTTCAATTACAATGATCCTTTGACCCTTCACCGGGATCTGTCACAAGGAGGATTTCTCTTATAGAGAAAACAGCTTTTTTTTGTCTTTGATTATGTTTTGTTTTTGTCCTAATTTATTTTATTATATTATTACCTAATAAAGGTTACATTTTAAATAATTCATATACTGTACTCTGCTATTTAGTGCTGATTATTGGGGCTCTGTCCTTCTTGTTCTTCACAAGATATTGTTCTTTATGCTATATGCTCCTAGCATCTTATCTCACACCTTGACTGTAGCAAGAGCACCTGTCCCCCATCCCCCCTGCTCCCCCCCTCTCACATCTGTTTCGTAGAAACAGAAAAACAGATGTGTCCTACAAAGTTTTTTTAAATATTATTTTACATCTTTTAGCATGAAAATACAAACATACAGTATGTAAGGACGTGAAACAGCAGCTGGTGGATTTGAATCAATACATAAACATGTTGCTAATAATTAACATCATTCTGTACAAGAGATGTATCCAACCTCAGCGTCACATACAACTGTTCTCTCTGTCAAATGAACCTTAATGCCGGGAAGTTCCGAGGAGTATGCTACAGTAACAGGACTGGATTGCACGTTTTATATGCAAAAATAAATGTTAGTGTCATTTAATGAATAAAGTGCTCTCTGATTCATTAGTCTGTTTTAGGTAAGAGAAATGCATTAATAAAAAGGGTAAATGCATGTGACAGTGATGCAACTACTCTAAATGCTTCCGTATACTCAAAGGTACATTTACAAGGTGCTCAAATCTGTGTTGGAGAAAATATGAAAGCATATTGTCCCCAGTAATATGTGTTAGTTCTATGCCGCTTTCTCAATGCCAAAAGATTTGTGTTATGGCAATATTAATATTTGTGTTTCTGTCTTGTGTTGTATCTATCTTTGGAATAACAAACATACTGAAGGTGCAAACATTAATTATAAGTGTGTTATTATTTTAGATCTGGTTCCAACACTGCTTGCTAGTACATTTACAGCTAAGTACAACTAATGATTACATAAACAATGCAGGAGATTTATTGTTTTCATTCTTTCCACTGGATATTATTACAGTAAGATGTTATGTTAAGCTAATAAATGGACTAACATTCTAATTACTAAATACATTCTTACTGAAGAACAGTTATTCTTTCAGTAACATGCAGTTTACTAACAGCAGCAATCCATACTGATTGTTTTATTCGTTATTTATATTAAACTTAAGGGCCTACCAATGCAGAATCACTGCTGTCTTGCCGCTGGGAGCCCTCCTCTTCGGGAGTCACTCATATTTAACCTGTTAGTATTCTTAGGCTGCGGTCCCAGTCATCACTGTGACACGCGCGCCCGGCGGGGGTGGGGGGGGGGCGTGCACAGCGCTAATCGCGATCTGCGGTCTTCAGGAGAGAAGGAGAGGCGTGCGCTGTGGCAGTCACTGGGACCGCAGCCTTAGGAGCTTATATTGGCTGCAGACACGGAATGGCCATATTGAAAGGACAAGAAATTAGTTTGCAATTAAAGATGCAGCTGCAGCTGTCTCTTTTCCTGTAATACTCATCCCCTGGTTTGCTGGCTATACAGGAACATACTGTAGCAAACAGTGGTAACTGATAAATAAAATGGTCTGCAACAGTATTCCCAAGATCATGGGGTCACTGAGTGTAAGACCAGGTATATTACTGTAAGAACATCCCCAGGAAAGGAAGGGGACTTGCTTTGCTACTAATTTAGGACCATGGATTAAAGTCTTGCAAAACTGGTACAAATATTAACTAGGCCAAATAAACGACAACAGATTGATCAAGAGAAAAAATACCATTGACAACAATTGGACTTTTTCTTTAACAATCAGATGTATCTTTTTGCATCTTTTGTCATACCATTCTGCAATTGAGAGACAATATTAATAAACTACTAGCTGTACCCGGCGAAACATATGCCCATCTAGCAGATCTTAAAGGTTATTAATTAAACATTACTCTTTGTTTTTACCCCTCCCGGTAATGCCTGGCTGTCTTTTCTCCCCACCTTACTCTGTCCTCCATCATGCCCTGCTCCTCTTTGCACTCTCTCCTCTCCACTCTTGCAATCCCTGCCTTACTGTGTCTGCTTCTCTCTGTGCACACTACACTCACTCCTCTTCTACGCATCTCATCTGTCTCCTCCTCTCCTTGCTGCCTCTGTTTCTTCCCCCTATGCACCTTACTTTCTGTCCTCACCTCTTTGCACTCCTTCCTTCTCCATGTGCACACTGCCCTCTATTCCTTCCTCCTCTTCATCCATCTGTCTCTTCATCTTTTTCTGTCTCTCTCTGCACCCTCCTCTCCTTGCTCTCTCTCTCTCTCTGTTTCTCCTCCCATCCTTGCTGTATCCTCTCTATAATGCCCTGCTCCTCTTTGCACTCCCTGCCTTACTGTGTTTGCTCCTCTCGGTGCACACTAAATTCCCTACTCTCCTACTCATCTCATCTGTTTCCTCCTATCCTGTCTTTCTGTCTCCGCCTCTCTTTATTGTCTCTCTCTCAACTCCCCTCCTTGATTGTCTCTACTCCCCTCCTTGCTGTATCCCCTCCATCATGCACTCTCTCCTCCCCTATCTTTGCACTCCACTGTGTCTGCTCCTATCTGTTCACACTACACTCCCTCCTATCCTACTTATCTATCTCCTCTTCTTCCTGCTGTCTATCTGTTTCCTCCTCCTGCTCACCTTGCTGTTTCTCCTTCCCTCTCTTTGCACTCCCTCCTGCCCCAAGTGCACACTGTTCTACATTCCCTCCTTGTCATCCATTTGTCTCCTACTCTACTTGCTGTCTCTATCTGTCTCCTCCTCTCCTTGATTTCTCACGCTCTCTCTGTCTCCTCCCCTCCTTGTTCCTCTCCATGAGGAGGCACTCCGGTTGTTGCTTAGCAACCCTGTAACAGCTAAACCTTTGTACGGAAACATACCTAAGCCTTCGATAGATAGATAGATAGATAGATAGATAGATAGATAGATAGATAGATAGATAGGACATAAAGTTCTTACCTGTCATTCTGCAATAAGTGTAATAATCTTCTATTTATTGCAATGTTAGATGCAGTGCATTGCGTGATGACTAACTGGCCATGGATTAATTAATAATGTGCTTTTTGTTTCTCCTCCTAGATATACAGCAATAGTAAGGCCAATGGATATTCAAGCCAACAATGCTTTGACCAAGATTTGTATAAAAGCTGCACTCATTTGGATATTGTCCATGACTCTTGCCATACCAGAAGCTGTGTTTTCGGACTTACATCCTTTTTATGAACATGAAACCAACAAAACCTTTGTCAGCTGTGCCCCTTACCCACACTCAGATGGACTGCATCCAAGAATCCATTCAATGACATCATTTTTAATCTTCTACGTCATTCCTCTTTCTATTATTTCCGTTTATTACTATTTTATTGCCAAAAATTTGATCCGGAGCGCATACAACATGCCGGTGGAAGGAAATGTACATGTTAGAAGACAGGTATGATTGTAATATTTACTAACAATGCATCACACCTGCAATGAGGTCATTATTTGTCAGCAAAGAAAGCATTAATAGACATTTTATTTAACCTTTTACTGCCAGAGACATTGCAGGACACCTGGCAGCAAAATGGTTAATGTCTTTACTTTAAAACAAAGATGAAGATTAGTAGAGGCTCAACGGAGATTGCAAAAAAAAAAAAACGAATTTATTTAGGCAGGATTATCCAACGTTTTGGCCATCTAGGCAACCTTTATCAAGGAATGGCATTCATTGACGAAGGCTGCCTAGATAGCCAAAATGTTGGATAACTCTGGATAAATACATTTAGCACCGGTATAAGTATCAGCTATTATATATTTTATTGGTGTGCAGCATATACCATTGACATATATTTACTTATGAAACACTTTACTGCTGTCAATAAAGCTTTATTTGTACACTGCTCTATGACTTGGATTTACTAAGATCTGATAAGAGGTATTGCAGCTCAGTCCCATGCTAACTGCAATTTAAATCAATATAATTCAAGGCAATATCCCTTATCGGAGCTTAGTGAATCTTTCTGAATAATGCATACTGTTATGAAAGGAACAGGTTGAGTATGTCATTGTCAATGTCCAAACCCTTGAAGAAGAAGAAAAGGGGAAGATGTAACAAGATAGTTTTCGCTACAAATAGTATAATATTCCAATTGCCTCCTTCTTAGCTTCCGTCCATGTACATACAGTAGCACTTCACAGCAGTAATACATGCAATAATATAACAGGAGACATCATGGGAATACAGATGCAGCGGCCATTATTTTAAGAAATCACAGCGCCGTTTTCGTGTGCGCTGCTGTACTCCATGCGGCATGAACGTGGCCAATCGCCCAAGGCACACGTGTTTATTGCGGTTGCTTTGTTTGAATTTCATGGATTGTGTGCAATTAAATGCTATGAAATGAATGAATTGTAATGTGTTCAGTACTGTGCTACTGTGTCAATTTCAGAATTTTCAGAACACTAAAATGCGATTTTCTGCACTCGCCTGCACTCGCGTCTAAAGGCGGTACGGTTGGAAGAAATCCCGCGCCATGACATGGGTATTCTGAGGTATACACCGCGTGATTTGTTAAAATAAATGGCCGCTGCATCTGTAAGTGCTTCAGACAAAAAAAGCAAACATTTGGAAATGCCCCGAAGAGCTTACATTGAAATGGTTACACTAACACATGTAGAAAATAAAAAATAAAAAACAATAGGTAGCGCTAACACTAATATATATCAAAACAAATGCTATCAGAATAAATTAAATATACATAAAAAGTGTAGCAGCCTAGATACACCTCTGACCCCTAGTCAGACAATAGTAATGGTACTGGATGGGTATCAATGGCGCTAAGCACATAAAATAAGGTGAATGATTAAAGTAAATAATGGAATATACAACCAGATATGATGGAGAGAAGATCTCAGCCGGCGTGAATCAAACATGAAAAAAGAAAAAGAAATACATAGTGTGATACTGTTAAGACACTAATAAACAAACATATAAACAAACAGACAAACAAAAAATGGCAATGTTGCTGAACCACACACTAGACTAAAAAGGTATATTTAATATATTATAAAAACATACAGTACAATAATGCACAAATGGACAAAGTGTAGGGCCCAATCGATATCTAGCGGAATTGCCCGCTTACCGAAGCCAAGATGTAAAACCGCAGTGGATATATTAGAGAGTATCCCCTCTCACAGTGGCTGGCACAGCTCCCAGATGTATAACCGGTAGGCGCCGCGTGTAGATGTTTGTAATGGAGGACGCATACATCCACGCTGTAGCAGGGGCAGGAAAACACTGTCTGGTGTTGAAGCAGTACGGGCATGCGCAGAGGCGCCCGACACAGTGTAGATGGTATCTCCAAATCCCCTGCTTCTTGCGGTCGCGTGTGCTCCAAAGGCGGCAAATTCAAAAGATGCTTTCGGTCACAAAGCCTCACGGCAGGGCTGGCAATGGGTAACGGCAGCTGATGGCAACGCAGGGATAACGGGGACCACCCAACGCGTTTCGGAAGCTGCTGCCTCCTTCCTCAGGGGTAAATTGAAACTTTACCCCTGAGGAAGGAGGCAGCAGCTTCCGAAACGCGTTGGGTGGTCCCCGTTATCCCTGCGTTGCCATCAGCTGCCGTTACCCATTGCCAGCCCTGCCGTGAGGCTTTGTGACCGAAAGCATCTTTTGAATTTGCCGCCTTTGGAGCACACGCGACCGCAAGAAGCAGGGGATTTGGAGATACCATCTACACTGTGTCGGGCGCCTCTGCGCATGCCCGTACTGCTTCAACACCAGACAGTGTTTTCCTGCCCCTGCTACAGCGTGGATGTATGCGTCCTCCATTACAAACATCTACACGCGGCGCCTACCGGTTATACATCTGGGAGCTGTGCCAGCCACTGTGAGAGGGGATACTCTCTAATATATCCACTGCGGTTTTACATCTTGGCTTCGGTAAGCGGGCAATTCGGCTAGATATCGATTGGGCCCTACACTTTGTCCATTTGTGCATTATTGTACTGTATGTTTTTATAATATATTAAATATACCTTTTTAGTCTAGTGTGTGGTTCAGCAACATTGCCATTTTTTGTTTGTCTGTTTGTTTATATGTTTGTTTATTAGTGTCTTAACAGTATCACACTATGTATTTCTTTTTCTTTTTTTCATGTTTGATTCACGCCGGCTGAGATCTTCTCTCCATCATATCTGGTTGTATATTCCATTATTTACTTTAATCATTCACCTTATTTTATGTGTTTAGCGCCATTGATACCCATCCAGTACCATGTAGAAAATGGTGCTACAGTATGGATCAAAAAACTTACCTTCCTCCTTACTTTACATCACCACCAATATCATGATTACTTTTCACTCCTGATATACAAACCAATAACATATGGTACACAAAGAGTTAACTGGAAATAAGTTGAGTGATTACGTGATTTTACAAAACATACAGTACCATTCGTTTTTTTTTAAATATATTTGTTGTGTGCCAGCTGGCAATATGTGAACCTTCTGTGTCTGTCCTCTGAATACCAGGAAACTACAGGCTCTTAAGTCCTACCTGGGGGAAGTTTGCACCAGTGTATTCCTATTTAGGAAAATAGTACAAATGAGCCAGTTGGCAAAGGACAGAAGTTTACGGACTTGTTCCTCATCTGTACTGGATTAACTGAGTCAGAAGCAATTTATAGAAAAGGGAAAATGTGCAATGACTAGACAAGTTTTATATCTTCCAGCAGTAAAAAAAAGACAGTTATACGTTTTCAAGTTACAGTACTCTTCTCAGAATTCTGGATATGAAACTTTATTAATTTGGAAACCTCTCAGTAGTTTATGTTGTTGTGTAACTATAACACAACTATCCCACCCGGCTGTATAGGGATAGGGTGTACATGAATAACAATGTACTGTATGTGGTGCCCTGTGACCTGCTCATTGGAGTGTTAACTCAGTGGTAAACCTCTTATCTTAAGGGTCTTCTTTACGTGGGCTCAGGCCAAGGCTGTTTGGAGTGGAGTGCTGGAGGAAATACAAGAGAGGGCGCCAGAAACTTTTAACTTGGTGGTGTTTATTAAGCACAAGAACAACAGTCTTTAGAGTTCATGCACAGGATCTTGTGAGTACAGTACATCAATATGAAACAGGACAGGTTTAAGGTGAACCTCATTGAATAGTGCATTCTGCCTCTCCCCCTTCAGACAGGAGTTCCAAGCAGGCAATGGAGAAACAAGGACCTCACGCCTTTCATTGAACGCAGAGTATGGTGTCCACCACTTCCACGCAAGAGAGCCTCTTTGGTTACCTAGATGTAAGACCCTGCATCTCAGGAAGCTCATCCCTGTATGTTGCAACAAGGCCACAAGGGTTTTCCAGTGTTCTAACCTGCCTGGTTTATCCAGCTTCCAGCTGGAGCTGCTTGGGTGTATTGCCTGGGGTCCCCCAATCATAGAAAGATCCACGCAGGGAACTCTGTGGTCCCTCTCCCCCTGTATTTTGCTGCTTGTAAAAAGATTGGCCTTGCATATAGAAAAACAAAAAGAACGATTCCTGCGCTCCTACCAATTAGGCTAAAATATAATAGTGATCTAATTAGTAAGGGTTATTTAGTTAAACCCTTTAACCAAAGCATTATAAGCCGACAGCCACGCACGTCACGGCATAACCAAATTTGTAGGTACCAACACTGAATATATGTAATTATGGTCCCATGGACTAGTGAAAAATGTGAGAAGGCACAGCAAACTCATTCTTTTAGTTTTTCTATATGTAAGGCCAATCTTTTTACCAGCAGCAACCTTCTAAAGGGAGGATGTATTAAATCATACAACTTATCATTCATATTGTACCGCTATTGTTAGAGGCAAAAAAGTAGCTCATATCTAACTACAGAAAGGTTACAACAGAAATGTCAACGTGGCATGTTAGAGACTACAGTTGAGTTAAAAAAAATTATCATTTTCATAAAATTGTAATGGTGCCTATTTTTGAGAGTTCCAGTAAAAATAATTCTTCAACATATATACTTAACAACTACAATAAAATAATGCTGGATTAATTTCACATGTACTGTAAGTATGTGAGTAAAGTAAAAAAGAAAGAGAGGACATTTACTGTATGCAAGAAAACATTTTGGGGGCTGTAACTGGGACGTACCGATGCAGCGGCCGTTATTGAAACCCTTCACGCGGTGTATACCTCGGAATACCCACGTCATGGCGCGGGGTTTCTTCCAACCGTACCACCTTTAGACGCGAGTGCAGAAAATGGCTTTTTAGTGTTCTGGCTTTTAAACACTTGAAATTGACACCGTAGTACAGTACTGTACACATTGCAATTCATTCATTTCATTGCATATAATTGCACACAATCCATGAAATTCAAACAAAGCAACCGCGATAAACACGTGTGCCTGGGGCGATTGGCAGCGTTAATGCCGCGTGGAGTAAAGCAGCGCACACGAAAACGGCGCCAGGATTTGTTCGAATAACGGCCACTGCATCTGTATCCCTGTTGAAGAAACTGCCTAAAAATCCAACAGGGAGCTGGTTAAGTGCTGTCAGGCAATTGACCAGACTCCACCTGCCTAATGAGAGCTCTGTGAAAGAGTGAAAAACGCTTTGCAGCGCTCACCATACTGGCTGCCTACAGAGGAATGAAAACTCGTCGGCTAAATAGCCAGAATAAAGCAGCCTGCCTTCTCCAATCCGTTTGGAGAATGCCACATCAAAGAAAGAATTATGAACATTTGAAACAGTGTGTAATTTTGCTCCAGTCAAATGTTAGGAAGGATCTGCGGCAAATATACTACAAGAAACATGAAGGAAGCTGCTGGTGTGATTCAATCCAGATATAGGTTTTACATCACAACCAACAAGCTGTGCGTTGCTATAAGCGCACCTGCAATGCGATCTCAGTACTACGATTGTCTTTCCAGACAAGTCAAGAAAGAAGAACCGAATTACGACTGAGGATCGCAATACCAATACAGTCATGCTACTGTGGCCTCGTGGTAAAGATACAGTCTTTGGCTAGATTGAGGCAAAACTGTTTTGGTGTTCACACCTCTACAGGTACAACACTAGGTAACTACCAAACTGAGATGCGACGGGAGTCAATCGGTCTGGACAAAAACTCCGCCCAACTTGAACCACCCGTGGATATGGCTACAGAACCCAATGCAGGTGGTCACCCTAAATTCAGGGAAGAAAGGATCGCCTGATGCAGGGGAGAACTCATGACTAACCGGTCCGAAAAAATACTGTGCGTGGAAAAAGTCTTCCTCGAGCAACAGAAGAGTGCGGAGCTCAAGCATTTTCTTGACGAGACATTATTGGCCTGGAGAAAGGGCTCCAATACCAGTGGGACTGAGGTTTTCTTCCTCCATCCACTCTAATTCGAGCCACAGAGATCTAGAATGAGAGTTGAAGGATGGGCTTTGGCCGTGGTATGCCCGAGCTTCCCACAAACAGGGAGGTAAGTAACAGGGACTTATCCCTGTAGAAGAAACTGCCTCTAAATCCAGCATGGACCTGGTTAAGTGCAGTCAGGCATTTGACCAGTCTCCACCTGCCTAATGAGAGCTCTGTGAAAGAGTGTCATGTGAGTCACAGGAAAGAGATTTTCCTCAGTATACCAGGGTGCTGATAAGAGGAAAGAGGTCTTGAGTGCACCAAAGGACTGGGCATTGAAAACAAGACAGAAGGGGACCAGACCTCTTTTCCTGGACACAGGACCCAGGAACCTGCCAGAGGCTGGACCCACCAACACACCAAGACACCTGGACCTGAAGGGCAACTGCTTTAAAGTACTGCTGAGACTTTGGCGGTGGTATACTGGTTATGGGCTTTCCCCACTCCCAGTCTTACAGATAGGGACTGGGGAGTGAGATAGCCCTTACACAGGGATAGGTGTTTGTTGTTTTATGTATATTTTGTTTGCTGTGTTATTTAAAGGAACAGGCAATAAAGCCTTATATTTTCACCCTAAAAACGGTCTCCATTTTGCGTACCTCTGCACACATCTCTTCCAGGGGCCTGTGTCACTGCACCTTTGAACATCTTGATAACATTTGTTTCAAAAATAAGAAAAGCAACATGTAAAATGTTTGATGTCAATTCAATGTAGCACTGCCTGGAAAGCATAAACCTAGATTATAAAGAAAAAGCAATATTTTGCAACTACTGTAAAAATGCCTTCATTTCTACATAGCTTTACCAACATTATTAAAAGAGCAGCATCAGCAGCTAAACTGATATTGAATTCTGTTAGGGAATGTAATGAGTGTGAGTGAAAGTGAGTTTGTTGCTACAGTATAATCCCATCTCAAGTGCTTCAAGATAATGAACAGATTAGAGTTAATGTGTCATTAAATCTAAGATCAAAGTTTAGAATTCAAAGTAAATAAATGTATGTATATGCTTCAAACTACTGTACAGTACCTGTGCATGATGTGACCTACATTATTGTACTGTACATTGTGTTTTAACCTTTTATATGGCATGTATCATAAAAATAGAAGAGATTAGGGGGAAATTTATTTTTGTACAGTAGTTGAAACATTGTGGAAATTCCCAAACCTTGTACAGCTGAAGCCTGTTATAAAGTGGTCTTTGGGGTCTACAGAATGAGACCACGTTATAACCGGGATCGCGTAAATTTCTCTGCTGTGCAAGGATTTACCGGCATCTCCTCTCTCCACTCCCTAGACTTTCGAGTGCCACAACACACACAAACTTTTTTTTCTTTAAACATTCAATACTTTATTGCTAACAGACACATACCCCTACACCATTTGGGAGTTCAGTATAAATAAATACATTTTATATAATACACATGCAGGAATCGAACTCAGGACTGTCCATTTGCTATACCAATTCCTTACTTACTAGACATCTCCTCGGAGTCCACAGCACGGGTTTTGTTTTATCATAGTAACTCTTTTTACTGTTATGGGGCAGTTCAGCGCAAGAGAGCCATATGTGTTAGCCATGGGTCCCATATATTATTGAAGGAGGAGGTAGACCTCTTCAGAAAAACAGATAGTCTCTCCATCTCCATCACCTCCTGCACCCTTTTTATTATTGTTTGTTTAGAAGGGGGAGACACTTTCTTCCAGGCAGCTGCCACCGCACATCTAGCCGCCGTAAGTATGAAGGAGACTAATTTTCCTGTTGGTCGGTCCAGTGTCTCTAAGGGTCTGGCCAGCAGGTAGGTCAGCGGGTCAATGGGTATTGTGAGGTCTGTGACTTCTCTTATTAAATTTTGTGTAGTTTCCCAGTACTTCTGAATTTCCGGACATGTCCACCAAATATGGGCCATGTCCCCCTTTTGACCGCAGCCACTCCAGCACAGATCGGAGGCCAGAGGGTAGATTTGATTTATTCTAACTGGAGTGAGATACCAGCGAAATAATATTTTGTATATATTTTCTTTGATTGTGGTAAATATAGAGGTTCCTGATGCATTTTCCCAAATACTATCCCAATAGTTTCGGTCTATAACTATATCCAATTCTGCTGCCCAATGAGTCGTGTGCGGGGGCTTCTATGGCCCTCTCTAGTTCTGCACAAATTTGCGTTATTAGACCTTTCTGGTGAGCTGTTTCTCTGCAGAGCCGCTCGAAACCTGTGAGAGGGGGAAATTCCAACGTTGGGGATAATGTTTGAATGAAGTGTCGAATTTGTAGGTACTTGAAGATGTTCAGCCCTACTATTTCATATTTGGTTTGTAAGTTTTGATAGCTCAGGAACTCCCCAAAGCTCAAGAGGTCGGCAATCACTCTGATATTTTTGGTTTGGAATTGCTCAAATTGTCTGGCTCACAGCCAGGAGGGAATTTCGGATTTTTATGAATTGGTGTAAATTGGGATTGTGGTGTTGTGAGCTTATATTTGAGTTTGCTTTTCGTCCAGGTCTCCCATGTGTGTCTCATTGGGCCTAGTTTGAATTTACTATTCTGCATGTCTTCCTTGCTCAGGGACCAAAGGCAGGCCGGCAGTGAAGGCGTCCCGGCATAATGTGTTTCTATATCCAGCCAACAATATTGATTTGGGTTAGCGTTCCAGACTACCACCTGTCGCAATTGGGCGGCCAGGTAGTATCTTGTGATGTCTGGGACTCCCATTCCTCCTCTCCCCCTTGAGGCCAAGAGAACTGTTCTGGAGACTCTGGGTTTTTTTCCCTGCCAAATAAAGTGGAAGATTTGTTTTTGGATGTTTTTCAATTCTGAGCCAGGGATGTGGACCGGGAGAATCTGGAAGTAGTATAATAATCTAGGGAGTATATTCATTTTAACCGAGACCATTCTCCCGATCCATGATATCTGATATCCTCCCCATTTCTCCAAATCCTGTTTGATTTTATGGAACAAGGTCGGATAGTTGTGTTGATATAAGGATTGGTAAGTCCTCGATATCTTAACTCCCAAGTATTTGATACAGGAGGAACTCCAACGGTAATTAAAGTTTAGTTTGAGGAGTTTCACCTCTGGCAGACTTAGGTTCAGGGCTTCTGATTTGTCATTGTTTATTTTATATCCTGAGATTTTCCCAAAATCTCTGAGTTCTTTTTGAAGGTTGGGTAGGGAGATTTGGGGTTTGGAAATGGTTAAGATGACATCATATGCGAATATGGATATTTTATGCTGCCTGTGTCCAATTTCTATTCCCTGGATGTCTTTATTGAGTCGTATTGCCGACGTCAGTGGTTCTATCGTTAGCGCAAAGAGGAGCGGAGATAGGGGGCATCCCTGCCGAGTTCCATTTGTGATCTCGAATCTCTGGTTATTGCCCCCTGGTAATTTTACCATTGCCAACGGGTTTTGATATAGCCTACGGACCCCCTCTAAATATGCGTCACTAAAGCCAAACTTGCGCATAGTATGGTCCAGGAATTGCCAGTTTATTCTATCGAACGCCTTCTCTGCGTCTAGACTTAAAAGTAGTGCTTTGGTGCCTGTGAGGTGGACATGGTCAATAATGTTGATTATCTTCCGGGTGTTGTCTGAGGCCTGCCTCCCCGCGACAAATCCTACTTGATCAATATTAATTAGCCGCGGTAAGATGGGGTTTAATCTGTTTGCCAGAATTTTACTATATAATTTGAGATCACTATTGAGTAGGGAGATTGGACGGTAGCTTCCACATTGCATCGGATCTCTGCCTTCTTTGCGTATAATAGCCAAGCTGGCCAGAGGGGTCTTTCAGGGAATACATTCTTTACAGTTTGTATCAGGATTATGACATCATCAGAGCATTTGTTTGGTTGTGTACACTGTGTCTTGCAGCTTTGTTTAAGCTGATGTTGGTTGACAGGATTTCTCCAGAGCCAGAATGGGTAGGAGAGGCGGGGGAGGGAGGGGGGGAGGTGGGGAGGGGGGGGAGGAGGGAAGGGCGGGGGCATATATTTATTATCCATATATATATATATATATATATATACATATATACAGCATAGGCAAAAAAAAAAGGGGGAGGGGGAGAAGGGAAGGAGGGGGGAGGGGGAGGGAAAAGAAGGGGGGGAGGTGGAGGGAAAAGAAGGGGGGGAGGCTCATATTTCAGGAGGTATACAGTTTTATGTGACAACAGCAGGAAGGTCTTAGTTCTAACCCATCTCCCTGTGGAGATTATTAAGCGTGGATCACGAAGTACATTCCTTTACAGTTTGCATCAGGTGTATGGCAGAAACAAGGCATTTTTTTTCATTTGTGTACATATTATCTTGCAACTTTTTTAAGCTGATATTGATTGACAGGTTTGCATACATTTCTTTTCCATATACAGAGACATTTACAGCATATACATGACATTTACTGGTTCTCAGTCGGCTTCCTTTTTGTTGTACTTGCCTAACCATCTTGCTAATATGGGTGTGGAGGGGGGGGGGGCTTCTGTCAAGATGGGTGGGGGAGGCGGGGGTACGGGGGAGGGGGGGAGGAGAAGAAAAAAGGGGGGGGGCTAGAGTTTCGGGTGGCATCCAATTTTATTTGACATTAGCAGGAAGATGCTAATTACAACCCTACTCCCTGTGAAGGTTATTTGACGTGAATCCCGTATAACTGCGGGGGGGAGGGAGGAAAAGGAGGGGGGGAGGGGCGGAGTGGGGGAGTATGTGAGGTGCATGGGGGTGGGTGGGAGGGGGGTGCGTGGGGGAGAGGGGGAGGGAGGGGGGGTGCATGGGGGGGGGGGGCTTCTGGCTCTTAACTCTTGATAAACTCTTGATAACCGGTTTAAGCTTTAAACATATTAACCTTAACATCAACATTAACATCAGGAAATGTTGTTTGATAGTTTATATGCAAGTGCAGTGATTGGAGTGATACTCCGGATCGTTCTCCGTGGCGTGTTTGCACTGTTCAAGTTCCCTTCGTGGTGGAAGGTGTCTCGGGGGGCCACTGGGGGGGGGAGAGTGTGTGGGGGGCCAGGGGGGGCCAGGGGGGGAAGGGGGAGGGGGGGAACTCATTATGTTCTGGTAAGGCCTGGGTTGACATGATATTATGGTCTTCTGTGCCCCACAATGTTGTCTGGGGAGCAGTACTCACGGTTACAGGATTGACCGCTGATCCCCCAGTGAAGGGGGGGGGGGAGGGAGACACTAAAGGGGGTCTCGGTCTGCAGGTTGAGTGCCCTCTTTCTCCACCACCTTGGGGACGTTCCGGACGTCGGGGCCGCCAGGGAGAGGAAGAAAAAAATGGGTGAAAAAAATGGGTGATGCACTCCGGCTCCTCCGCTCCTCTATGTCGCTGGACTGGGCCTTGATGTCGGTGCTGCCAGTGTGTGCACTCATCGTCGTGGGAAGGGTCAGCCGCTGGTGCTGTTCCGGTGAGTTTTCGAGTGCTCTGCGAGGGCCGGATGTACACTCTCCCTTTCGTCTGGCTTCTCGTTCATCTTGTCCCGTTGCCGGTGTCATCTGCTGTCTGGTCGTCGGGGATCAGGTATGCAGGGGGGGATCGCAGGTGTCTTGGGGGGGGAGGGGGAGGGGGGGATGGGAGGGGAGAGAGGTGGAGGAGAGAGGGGAGGAGGAGGGGGGGGGAGAGAGGGCGGGGAGGGGGGAGGGGGGAGGGGAGGGGGGGTTGATGTGGGGGGGGGGAGAGGGGGGATATGGGGGGGAGAGAAGGGGGAGAGGGGTGGAGGGGGAGAGAGGGCGGGGGGAGAGAGAAGAGGGGGAGAGATCCCTCATGTAGCAGGCTGGAGAGGTTTGACTGGTTGCAGGAGGTAACTTAGGATGGCCTTGTTTGTGAGGCCTCTGGGCGCTTCACTTGCTTCGTCCTTGCTTCTGCCCCGCCAGTCTTTCAGAGGCTCGCACCAGAGGGTCTAGTGTGTCCGGGCCTTGAGTTCTGGTGGGGTTGTCGCTCCACTCCGCTGGTGGGTTCAGTCCCATTGCTTTGGCAAAGTGTGCCATATCTTCTGGGTGCCTGATAGTGTGGTATTTACCATTTCTTTGCACTAGCAACTTAAATGGGAAGCCCCATTTATATTTAATCTCCTTTTCGCGGAGTAGTTTAGTGAGTGGCTGCATTTCCTTTCTCCTAAGGACCGAGCGCTTGGACAAGTCATTATATATTTGGAGATGATCGTCCTTATATTTGACTTGTTCCTGAGCACGGCAAGCTGCCATTATCTGTTCCTTTATGGAATAGTGGTGGACCCTCGCTATCACATCCCTTGCCCGGTTAGGGTCGTCCGACCTTGGTCCTAGGGCCCGATGAGCCCTGTCCATTTCTAAGTCTGAGAGTGTTAGGTCTGGGCATACTGATTGGAAGAGGTCCAGAAGATAGGGTTTGATCTGGGCTGGGAGAACCGACTCCGGGATCCCACGGATTCTGACGTTCTGTCATCTATCTTGGTTCTCCTGATCTTCCATTTGGTCCCTGAGGTTGCTGACTTTAGCTCCCAGCCGGTATATTTCGTTCGCGGCGTCCTCTTGGGCCTGTGATGCGTCGGCCATTTTGTTCTCTAGCACCGCGGTGCGTTCGGTGAGGCCTGATATCTCCTGCTTCAATTCGGAGACCGCAGCTTTCAGGTCTGCTTTTAATGAAGTGTGGAGTTTATTCAGCATAGACGTGATCAGCTCTTGCATATAGTCCCGCGTTAGGGCTTCGTCTGGTGGCGGTGGTGTTTCTGTGCAGTCGCGCTCCATTGCTGGCTGCTTGGTCCCGCGTGAGTGTGTGGAGCCGGCGCCATCTTGTTTTTTTGCGGCAGCCTCCGAGCTCCGTTGAGACGGGGAAAAGAAGCGGGTAACTCCTTGGCCCGGTTGGGCTTTTTGTTTACCTGCCATTCCACTCGTGTGGGTTTCCTGCAGGTTTTATCCCAGTTTCTGTAAAAAAATTTGGGGGGAAAAGCGCTTCTTTTGTAGTTTTTATTCGTGGGTCTGGGGAGCTCCTCTGCTACCCGACCGTTCTCATCGGCGTCCTGGACACGCCCCCCACAGGTGTTCTTCTTAAAGATGTTCTATGTTTGATTTATCAATGCTGGAGTTACTTCACTTAGGTGTATATAGATATAATCACTATGTTGTTGAACTGGATTTTCTATAACCACCCAAAAGGGATAGTTTCTGTTTAAAGATACTCGTGTGATCTGTATGTACTACCTGTGAGTACTTGTGCCGGTAACATGGGTATACACAGTCTTACTCACGGACTCCGGTTGATGTATTTGGAATACGCCGTCACCGCTCACCGCCCGGTTGGAATCTGCTCACTGTATTTACAGGTGGCTCTTATTGCAGTGTCCGTCTGGCGCTGTGATTGTTACCTCTTCTGGCACTATTAGTCCTCACGATCCATGGCAGCTTTGGGCAGTAGATTTTTCCTAAAACTGTATTCTTCCTCCAGCTTTAATCCAGCGTGGTACTCGCAGCAGGCTCAGCTCCGATCCACTGCGGTGTCTCCACCAGGCACAGCAAACATGCCAAATGCTTCCTCCGGTGAGCCTGCTGCGAGTATCAGTATTATATTCATGTGCCAGGGTGTCTTCCCTTTTCTTCTAGCACTTTTGGGGGGGGGGGGGCTTGAGACCCCCCTCTCACTCAGGCTGCAGAATATTTATTTAATATAGTATTGTTTATATTTAGACGTTAGAAATTAGAGCCTTGATACGTCTATTGTTCACTTGTGTGTACTTTTCTTCTATTTAAATAATTGCTCAAAAGTTAATGCATACAGTATGTCGCAATCATACAGACTACATTAAATGCAGTTTGAGCTATTGATTTAACTTGCAAAGTGCCTATCTTATAATAATCCAAGAACAATAAAAGTAAATATACTGTAACTACAGTAGCAAAAAAGGAACACTAAAGCTATTATGATAGCTAAAAATGGTCTGTGCACTAATATTTCCTTATAGTTTTAACATGTTATATAATCTTGGGTTAGTTGCCAACAAGCCACTTTAGCTCAGAAACAAATAACTTTTCAGAATACGAATATATACTGTACAATATATATTTTTTGTAACCAGAAAAATCGCAGCAGCAAATTTTGAGGTTCATGGTACTGTACATTTTGTATCAGTGTGTCTCAAACATTTAGAGACTATTTATAGTAAATAGATTATATCACAAAATGGCAGGCAGTGGGGCAAGCTGTTATGTGAACATGAGGGGAGGTGGTTACAGTTTATATTTATCATTTGTTTCGTATGTGTATTTATTTCCTAACACGTACCTGTACTTTACTTTCTTTCTTAGATTGAATCCCGTAAGCGACTTGCTAAGACAGTATTGGTGTTTGTTGGACTCTTCGCTTTTTGCTGGCTTCCCAACCACGTCATCTATTTGTACCGCTCCTACCATTACTCAGAAGTGGACACTTCATTTTTGCACTACATCACCAGCATATGCGCCCGGGTTTTGGCTTTTACCAATTCCTGCGTGAATCCGTTTGCTCTCTATTTGCTCAGCAAAAGTTTCAGAAAACAGTTCAACAACCAGCTGTTCTGCTGCAGACCCAGACTCATTGTCAGGTCACAGAGTATGGGAAGAAGCACCACCAGGATGACCTCTCTCAAAAGCACTAACCATTCCATGGCTAGCTTTAGTCTGATTAATGGAAAGCACATCTGCCACGAAGGCTGCGTATAAACATGCAAGCAGCACATCATTTTCTGAGACATTTCTATACATGCAGCTACTCTGTATCTTGTTTTTTTTGTAATGCCATATCTGTAAATAGTGTAAATATTACTGTAGTCCACTGGACAGGATCATTATGGGAAGCGACAGGTTAGAAATCATTTGCTAATGATGTTTGAGCTGCTATGTTGCTATAGAGGAGCTTGCAGATCATTACAGAGTACGAATGAAGGTATTGAGACCTGAAACCAGACAAAACTATATCTTTGAAAGTAAATTCCTCAGATATCTACAGTAACATATTGAAATGTTGTGAGGTGTTTAAACATGTTTTGAATAATGAGTATTTATTTTCTGCATACAATGACTAAGTTATAGAGAATATTGTTTACTGGCTTTAAACTCAGGCCCTTGTAAAGCACAAGCTTGTTCGGTGAAAGTAAAAGCAGTGGGAATCAATCAATGTGACTGAAAACAGGTTTACTGTTTTCAAGTGTATCTAAAGCCATGTGAAAGTTACCTTTTTTTTGTATAGAACATGTAAACAAAACAATGTGCATAAGAAGTGTCTGTGAATTTAATGCATATAGTAAAGTGGGATATATGAATATAGATTTTTAATTTATATGTGGTGTACAGATTCAATTTTGAATGATCCATTCCAACAAATGGCTGCTTCTCTTATTGTGAAACTAAGTATAGCTTTGAATAGTAATAGTGTTAATAGGTTGTCACTTTCGTCAATGCAGATATTTTTACAGAACATAAGAAATTATAATAGCAATATTTACAATTACATGAGCTACAGTGTATGTTTATCTTGCATGTATGCTGTAGAATTCAATTAGCTAGATTTCTTCAAAGGTTACATTATCTCTCAGATAAAATATTATTTGTCTGCAAATCATTATATTGTTGAATGCTCTTGAATTAAATACATATTTTATCTTGCTATGGCTGCAAACTTCCTCACATTTATTATCTGTAAAATGCAGGGAAGGGGTTATACAGTATATGTCAACCATAATTCATTCATGCTATACAGAATCCGTCATTTATTGTATTGTCTTTTATTGCCATTGTCAAATATAGTAATAATTTATAAATAACTTCGGCAAAGTAGAGAAACAAAATGTCAAATTTTGCAATTTAATGAATAAAAATGTAGAATAACTTGACATGCTACAGTTAATCAACATCGCTAATATATGTATACAAGAGACCAAAGGCCCCCATGCAACATCCAATATGATAAATAATTTAGTACATCAATATGTATTTTATCTGTATTCTTTCTTCATAAATATGGGTCATTTACTGTAGTTCCATACTTTGGCCAAAATATTTTAAGCCTAAAACCACGTTACGGTAAACCCATTTCAGTAGGTCCTACACTACCAATGTTATACTGTCTTATGCATTTCTTCCACTGCATAGAGAGAAGGGGAAAAGAATATATGTGCATCAAATATCTCCTCTCTCTATTAAAAACATTTTTTTTAAAAATTAAGCCTTCATCTCACTTCTACATGTTAATTATGGTAGGACCTCAATTACTTATGGGCTAATTAAATAAAAACCGAGGAGGCTGTTTTCGGACGAAACCCCCCATTGACTGTAAACTCTGGGAATAGGCACCTCCAACAATCCCTTTAAATAGCATCTTGCTCCTCGATCTGCCATGTTTGTTATTTTGTGTATGCCTATCCATGCCAGCTGACAGACCGACACCATCCAGTCTGTCATCTCTGCTGTCTGCTTTTCCAACAGCATTACTCTAGCTTTGTCCTCCTTCCCACCTCTCCAAATCTCTCCCCTATTCCTATTCATACTTAGCTTTCCTACCCTTCCTTTAAAAAAAAAGAAAAAATAGGAATCTTGTTTTCCCTGTTCCGTTCTGCAAGAGGTGCTGTGATAAGGTGATCAGCTGGTCCATCTGTTTGGGTTTGGGAGCATGAGCTGTCATCTCTCTCGCTCCTTTTTGTCCATCACAGTAAATCATCACAGCTTCCATGGCAGAGTCTATATCAAGTTCTTCCTCTGATCCAGGATTTTTTGTTGTAGGCCCCTCCCACAACCCCTTGAACTAACCAACTAACCTCCTGCTCCGTTTTTACGTTCTGTGTCCACCACCCTTCCCCTCAACCATCAAGGATCTCTAGCACTAGGCTGGACCCTCTTTGCTGTCATATCCGGTATGTATGTCAAGGCAGCAGTCAATTCCCTCTGCAAGCTCATCTCATTTCCTCCTCAATCTACTGTAGGATGCACACACAATATGCTAGAGTACACACAGATATGAATCCCAGTGACTTAGAACAGCGCTGAACAACAGTGATAGTGCGTAAGTATATAGTGAATTATAAGGTGAAACTGAAATGATTCTCAACCTTCACAGGGAATGTGTACAGATTCCCTTACAAATAGTATAGCATCCAGGGTAGGAAGGGAGCGATGGTATCAGGAACACCCAAAAAGAAAAAAGAAAAGATGATGGTGCAGCAAGTTTATACAATATTGGTGCAGGTAAGTCTTGGCTCTAGTGGAATGCCTACTTACAACAAGTAAGTGATAAAACAGCAATAACAGGAAACAGAACTGGTGATGATTCGGGAAGACTTCCACTCAGGTTGAAGTTCATAGAAGACAAAGAGAGACCATAGTGTAGATCAAAAGTATCAGGTTTATAAGTTAAAAATGCATAAGAAATGTACTTACAATGTGTACATAGATCAGGTTCACATAAGGGTTTACTTGAGGCAGTAGAGGTGTCTGGAACAGATGGTATGCTTGAAGCTTCACTTCAAAGTTCCCCCCGTCGGATCGCGGTGGATAGCGTCTTACGTCACGTCCGGTCAGGAACTGACGACTTCCGGTTGAGCGAACCAGGAAGCGGGCGGCAAGACATTACGGCAGACTCGGCGCCTTCAGTTGTGGAGCAGCTGTGCAGTTGGAATTGGGGTACCGCTGTACAGTGGGAGGCTCTACACGTTTCGCTGTACTACGACAGCTTCCTCAGGAGCAGCCTTTCCAACCTTGGAAACATGTGACTAAAACTTTAAGCCAATGAAAAAGAGGTGTAAATGGGCTAAAATGGGAGAGCTTGAATTAATCGCTGCAAGGGAGACCTACTGTATAATATCATAGTCATTACTGAAACATGGTGGGAGTATGCTTATAATTGAACCGGATCTAAACCCTATTATAATTGAATGGTGAAAATGTAGAGACCTTGTGAATAGAAATTAGCAGTGATGGTAAAAGTATAAAAAAAATGTTTGTAGGGATATGCTATATACCACCAAATATCTGTGAGATTGAGGAAGCTAAAATACTTTTTCAAATGGAGAATTCATCAAAACTATGTCATGCTTGCATAATGGGTGATTTTAATTATCCAGATATAGACTGGGGCAATGAGATTAGCATTACAATAAAAGGAAACAGGTTTTTGGGGGTGCTTAAAGACAATGACATGACCCATATTATTGAGGAACCAACCAGGAGAGGGGCAATACCGGATTTGGTCGTATCAAATAATGTAGAAGTAATAACAAATATTCAAGTCCTGGAACTTTTGGGTAACAGTGATCAGAACATGGTCACTTTTGTAATAAATTATCAAAAAACAGATTACTTGGGTTCAACAACGACCTTAAACTTTAGAAAGGCAGATTTTAATAAACTGAGGACGAATCTACAAGGAATACATTGGGATGATGTTTTTGAAGGGAAAAATGTAGAAGATAAATGGGCAGTCTTTTAAACATTGTTAGAAAAACACACTTATCTGTATATACCCTTGCGTAATAAGTATAAAAGAAATAAGTCAAAACCAATGTGGCTAAATAAACAGGTAGGGAAATGGAAAAGAAGAGGCAGGTGTTTAGATATTTGAAGTCAGAAAGGACGGAGGCATCGTATCAGATTTATAAGGAATGTAACAAAATTTGCAAAAGGGCAATGAAAGTAGCAAAAATGGATAATGAAAAAAGGATTGCTATAGAAAGTATGATAAACCCTAAAAAGTTACTTCCATGGAGACTGTGATGGAAGATACAATAGATTTGTAGGTTTGAAATCTTTTTAGAAAGGAAAGGTATACAGGGATATACCAAATAAGTAAACATGGGAAAGATTTTGATCCAGGGAGTAATCTGATTGCCAATTCTTGGAGTCAGGAAGGAATTTATTTTTCCCCTTATGAGATGTCATTGGGGGATATTTCACAGAGTTTTTTTTTTTTTGGCTTCCTCTGGATCAATATATTGTATTGTAAGTATGGATATAGGATCTGCCATCTAAATTTAGCATAGGATGAACACATGTCTTTTTTCAACTTCATCAACTATCCAACTATCCAACTATCCAACTTATTAGAATTGTTTGTTTTTGTATAGCGCTGCTAGTTTTATACATAAAACTTTACAGAGAGATTTATGCAGATACAGTCCCTGCCCTGTAGAGCTTACAATCTATGTTTTTGGTGCCGGAGGCACAGGGAGATAAAGTGACTTGCCTAATGTTACAAGGAGCCAACACCAGGAATTGAACCAGGTTCCCGTGCTCCAAAGTCAGCACAAGCGTCAGTGTCTTTACTCACTGAGCTATTCCTTCATCCCTATTTAACTCTATACTACATATGTTGGATGTTCTGACAATTTAAATGAGCTGATGATATCAAAACAGGATATAGACAGAGGTCAGAAACTATATTGAGACCCACTTACATATACAGTAGCAACAACAAAAAAAGGGGCTTTTTCAAACTAACGAGCACGTCTGTAAAAGTTCTATCACATAATAGGAAAGGTCTAAATTGTGCTAATAAAAAGTATAATGGCAACGACTGATTAATAAAAAAACAAAAAGGCGAATATAATATACCTTCAAGAAGCTCATATTTCTAGAACAGAGACCCCTACATTTTGGGGGGGGGGGGGATTATACCTACAGGTGTATCTGTCCTCTATTCAAATAAAAAAAAAGAGGTGTAGCCATTCTCATAAATAAACAAATTCATTTTAATGTAGATACAGTCAAACATGACAATGAAATTCGCTTTTTAATAACTGTAGGTAGAATAGCAAATATCAGTAGAAAAGCCAGGCTGTGTGGTGCTCTAAAACGTAGACTCAGCAATGATAAAGATAAAGAGCGGAAGCTCGAAACATGTCGGTGGGGGCCTGAGGGCTCATTTTTTTCTTGTTACCATGTACTGATGGAAAATAAACCTCTAACTTTTGGGACACACTCTCTAGCAAATTTATTTCATTTAGCTGTGCTCCAACTCTCCTTTCCGGATACCAGAATAGCAAATATCAATATCACCCTAGCCAATGTATACACTCCCAATGATAATAATTGGATCTTCTTCAAGAATTTCATTGAAGCTCTAACTGAAATCCAAAAAAGGAAGATAAAATAGGAGGGGACTTCAAATTAATACTTAATAGTAGCTAAGACAATAGGGATATAAGAGGTAAAGACATTAACACTCTGCAGAACAGACTAAAGGATTTGGTACTAACAGATACAGTATTTGGAGGGTGCTAAATTCAACTCATAGAGATTTCACATTATATTCTCCCCCGCATCAATCATACTCACACTTAGATATGTTATTTATTGAGTCTGAGACAATATTTTCAGTATTTGCAGCAAAAATATACAATATGATAGTCTGACCACGCCATGATACGTATCTGCAATTAAGGTCCCTATAAAACTATTGTTGTGGAAATGAAATAGCTCCCTGCTGACTGTCCCCGAAGTCTTAACTGAACTCAAAGGATAACTGGTGGACTACTTTTCCATAAATCGTAAATCAGCCCCTTCTACACCATATTGTGGGCAGCACATAAAGTTGTAATAAGAGGCGATCTCATAAAAACAGCTTCCTGCAGGAAATGCAAGAGATTAGAAAAACTACATTACCTCACATCCCAATTACATCAGAAAGAAGCTCAACATAAAATAAATCCTAATATAAATGAGTACAAAGAAATAACCAGATTCAGAGGAGAAATCAAACTCCAATATGATAAAGCCGAAAAGGCAATAAGGTGGTGGACGAAAGAAAACATTTGGAAAAGGAAATAAAGTGAACACCATGCTAACAAGAAACCTTAACAAAAAACTGAGGGGGTACAATACAGGCCATTTATCAGAAATCAGGCACCCTGACCTTCGAGGCAAAACTTATACTTGAGGAGTTTCAGAAATATTACTCTACCCTTTATGATGGACAAAAGACAATTAAATCCGACTCTCAAACACTCAAGCTATCTCAATTCCTGAAATCATGTGATTTATCAACTATTTCCCGAATAAATCTCACAAGACTTAATGAACCCATCTCCATTGAAGAAGCAACATTATCGATTAAGTCCCTCAAATCATCTAAAACTTTGGGGCCCGATGGATTCACTTACCTCTATTACAAAGAATTTAAGGAGACCTTAACCGTTCACCTTGCTAAAATGTTCAATGAGTTCCTTGAAGGCGAATCAATCTCAAGTGAATTGCTCCAGGCAAACATAGCTCTAATACATAAAGCACAAAAAAAACCACACTACAGTATGCTCAAATTACAGACCTATATCATTAATTAATACAGACGCTAAACTTTTTACATAAATGTTGGTTAACAAGCGAAATGTGTGTTTGCCTGACCTTATCCATCCTGACCGAAGAGGTTTTGTCCCAAGCAGACAGGCTCCTACAGTATTAACATACTTTGTCTTGCGTATCTTTCCATTGCACAAACATATGTTATACTGTAATAACTAAATAGTTAATACAATTATCACAATTCACTTTAAATAGTTCAAATTAAGATTAGTATATTTATTTAAAGTTAGAAATCACAAAATTATTTAGTCACTTTTTGATAGGAAATATATATTTCTTTAATATAGACAAGGACAATATAAATATATTTATTATTTGTATTGATATATATTCAACACAATTTTTGACATAATCACCTTAAATTCACAAGTGAAATGTTTATTCACATAAACACACATTGATATTGTTTTATATAAAGTATTTATAGGTTTATTCCCTATAGATAACAGTGATTTGATATATGCTGTATGATGCATTCTTGACAGTTTGCGATTGATATAACCCACAATGCAAACACCCATCAGACACCTCTCATGATGCTCACCCTTGATGCCGAAAAGGCTATCGAAAGTAGACTCGGTATATATGAAAGCAACACTGAAAGCTTATGGCTTCAGGGGACAGTTTATGAGACCAATAAAAGTTCTATACAGTGATCCGCAAGCCCAAAATATGTAACTCAGGAGACATATCGGATATGCTCCAAATTAGGTAGGTAGTCTGGCCGCTGGAACCTCACAACATGCTAGAGGTTACCGTGCAGAACTCGCAAGGCAAATGGTCGACAACAGGCAGCTGCTACTGTACAGTACATCATGATGTGTGATGCATTGAAAGATTGACGTACAGCTGCAGCGGCCGTTATTCAAACACTTAACGTGTTGTGTATATCGGAATACCGACGTCATGATCGGGATGTCTTCCAACCTTACCGCTTTAAGACGCGAGTGCGGCGAGTGCATAAAATGGCATTTTAGAGTTCTGGTTTTAAACACCTTAAATTGACACAGTAGCACAGTAGCACAGTAGCACAGTAGCACAGTAGCACAGTAGCACAGTAGCACAGTAGCACAGTAACACAGTAGCACATTACTGTACACATTGCAATTCATTAATTTCATTGCAGCCAAAGAAACAGAATCCATGAAATTCAACAAAGCAATCGCGATAAGCGCGGGTGCCTGGGGCGATTGGCCGCGTTCACGCTGCGTGGGCACACGAAATCGGCGCCGTGATTTGTTTAAATAACGGCCGCTGCAGCTGTACCTCGATTGATATACTGTACGTGTGTATGTACTATATTAGCTTTATATGTACAATAACTATATATGATGTGCAAAGAAAGCTTTAAAATTGAACATTATTTCTTCATATACCTGTATACGGTTATTGAACGTTAGTTTAGTTATGCAACATTTCTGATAAGTAATATAGAAAGAGATTGTGATCAGATGTGTCAGATAAAGTGTGTGTACATTTATATAATTTTTGTGGTATGTCAGTAGTAAATAATATGGTTTTAAAATGTTTATATGCTCGTCTGACTTTGGTCTTCCTGTGTTTCTGACTACTTGGATGCCCATCACGATGTTGGGGTGGATTAGTAGCCTTAAACAGGTCTCATACCCTGTGTACAGTATATCATATTTAGGGTCCGTCCGCCTCCTGTTCCTATAACATGCTTAGGTTCTTCGCCTATTCTTACTTTAAGTATGCATTTGATATCCGCATAACGTTTTTTCAGAGCTGGTGCAGTGCAAAGTAAGGTACCCACACTGTTAACTGCATCTGCTATTGCCTTCCAACATTTTTTTTTTACAGAATGCTAATTTGTCGAAAACTGACATAATCATAACAGACAAAAATTTTGTTTATAAGAACTAAACTATCTTCATCTGTAAACTTTGCTTCTCAGCTGTATCAGTTGCATGCTCAGTAGTAGGGGACTGGAAATGATCCTCCTGTGGGCTTTGATGCTTCTCCCTAACTCCCAGGCTGCTCCTTCTACACCCCTCTGCCCTGTCCATCTCTCCTTTCCCTTCACCTCCTCCCACTCCTCCTACCCTGGCGTGTTCCTGTCCTGGCCACTACACCCTCCCTTCTAATCTGCTCCCCACCACTCATCTTGTCCTCACTCCTGCACTCACCACCATTTCTCACACTGTCCTGTCCCCACCACCACTTCTCACACTCCTCCTTTCCTCACTCCTGTGCTCACCAACACTCTTCACACTCCTACTGTCTTCACTTATGTGCTCACTACCACTCCCCACACTCCTTCTTTCCTCACTCCTGTGCTCACCAACACTCCTGCGCTCACCAACACTCATCCTCTCCTGACTCCTGCATCACCAGCACTCCTCACACTCCCTCTCTCCAACCCTCTCCTGATTCCTGCATCCATCAGCACTCCTCACACTCCCACCAGTCACTCCACTCCCATCAGTTAGTCCCCTTTTCTGTAAATACAATTATTGGATAAAGTATCTGCCTTCAATATTTAGCATACTGTAGGTTGAACTTAGTGGACTTATGTCTTTTTTCAACCTCATCTACTATGTAACTACTATGTAACTACTATGTAACTACTATGTAACTACTATGTCACTACTATGTATTACCTTCACGTGAATGAGCCATATGGCGTCTTTCAGTACAGGAATGTGTCTTAGGCAAAAATGGGCCCATATAGATAGAATACTGTACATTTTAATTCTTGCAAAGATTTTTTTATTTTGAAAGCATACAACTTGGGTTTTTGCCTTAATATATTTTGATAGTGGTAAGATCACATGTTATTACTGTAGATTATTTTCATGGATATTTTTTTTTAGTAAATTAAAAATTAAATAGTAATTGCTAAATGTCTGTCATGAAAAAAAAATCTAAACCATACTACATTTATCTATAAAGCAAATTATATAAAAAAAGAGACCATGTATCAATAGAACAACATAAAATAGCGCAAACAGAATATCAATTATAGATAGCGTTTGTAGCCCATGTACCCCCACCCCTAAGTGAGATTGGGTGTATACTGTAAAGATGCTACTAGTGCTGCCTTTACCTGTTGGCTCACAGGGGCCTAAGCCTCCGCCATGGGGAGCCCAGGGTGATATAATGCAATACTCTCGGTGCAGTGCCTCCACTTGTGAGGGATCCCAGCATAGTGGGAGGAGCCCCTCACAGGACCCAATAACATAAGTACACACTGTGTAAAATAACAAGAACCTTTACTGGCACAGGGATAACTCAACACTCTAATGATCACTAACAGGTACAACTACCCACCAAACCTGGCACGGCCGTAACCCACCACACCGTGTCCACAGGGAGTCCCACACCCAACCCCAATGTATGAGACAGCGCCGCCCACTTGGTGAGGTGTATTTGTTGGTGCACTTGATGTATAGGTACCTGCCAGGTGCTCCAGCACTCGGGTGCACTGATTGGGAGACAGAGAGGTTTCGCCGATCCAGCGATGTCATCCGCGACGAGTTCACCTCCGCGTGGGGTGGTATCCCGCTGGAGTGTCCCACACGAAGATTGTTTCTGATCTCAAGCAGGGTGGTCTGGTCCCAGACCACAATTATGAGGGCTGCACAGCGTTGCAGCTGTGACCCTGTTCACATCAAACAGCTAATGGGGCAGCGTCCCTACCTAAGGGCCTGTCCCTGTAGCTGCCACAAACTTCCCAAGTGAGTCGGGGCCTAGCTGGGGCCTAGGGGAAATCAGGCCTAGTGCAGGGGCCACAGACACCCTGCACATCTATACACCCTCCCCTATCCGTGTCCCAGCTCTGACTGAGTCAGTGGTGCCAGCGCGCGAGATGTAACTAACCCCTACAGGGGAATCCTAAAGCCCTATTGGCTGCCTGGCTGTATGTGGTGCAATCTCCCTAAGCATCTTGGGAGTTGTAGTCCCCGCGGAGCCTATCCATATCAGCCCCTGTGTGTGCCTAGCATACAGCGCATGCGCAACTCTGTAATGGCCGCCGCTACTCTTCTGGCACTCAACTGCGCAGGCGCTAAGTGTAATGGCCGCCGCTGACTCTTCTGCGCAAGCGCGAGCCTCCGCGCGTGTGCGCGCACTCCAAGATGGCGGCGCCCTTGCCAGGAGCCACCGACGAGTCCGTCGCCACCGGCATCTCCCCACAACATCCCCCGCGGCAGCGGAGGTAAGAGAGGGCAAGCGAGAGGGCAAGCAGGAGGACCGGACCACCAGAGGGGACCAGGGCTACACGTGTAATATAGATATTTCCATGTGACAAATTAAAGTGATTAAACAATAACACCAGTGCAAGATGCAGCTCTCAAGCAAACGGTCTTCTCATCCATCCAAAATCATACAGTCGTGGAAAACGGAGCGCAAGCTCCCCAGGTATAAATGGGTATTAACACCATAAAATTATGATATGATTCTATAATGTGAATTTGTCTTTATTTATGTATACAAATGTTTTACCAGGAAGTAATACATTGAGAGTATACCTCTTGTTTTCAAGTATGTCCTGGGCACAGAGTTATAAAAAATACATGGTTACATTAAAAGAACAGAGTTATACAGTGAATTCACAGACATTTCATGGACAGATAGAGTTGGAAAATTGGTACGGGGATAAAGGGCTTGTGAGTTTCAGATTGAAATAGACAAGAAGAAGTGGGAGAAAAGACCCCCTGCGATGCTAACCAGACATGTCTATGTAAATAGCATGCAAAGTGTAGCACCTTGTGTCTTGATCGTACTCAAAAGACAGCTTGATTAACCCTTTCATGTATCGTCCCACGTTGTCAGCCACTTGAAATACACCACTTCATACGCGTGTTCAATAGCCTAATACATTAGGTAGATCTTATATGAACTTAGCAAAGGTGTTCTTTGAACTGTGACTTGATTGTAGCAAACACATGTCCAAGGGTATACCAATGTAATGGTTACTCTCACTTGAACTGTGGGACTCCGGGTGCTGTCGACGTGCTCCTACCAGGTTGATTCAGCATAGAGAAGGAGGTTTGAACGGCGGTGCAGCTGCCATGAGACGAAAGATGGAGACCGGACTGCTGGCTTCATGGTACACGTGAAGCCAGCAGTCCAGTCTCCATCTTTCCTCTCATGGCAGCTGCACCGCCATTCAAACTTCCTTCAGATTGAAATAGAGCAGCTTTAACATCACTTTAACATCACCAAACATCAGTGAATGGCAGCAAACGGCTCACACCCTTTGGCTTCCCTTCAGCTGTGCCAAAGGCTGTCCGCCTTTGGGGCAACGCAGACGTACACTGGGGTGGTTGAGATTTAATCTGTTGCAGCTGTGAACAAAAAGTTATTTGTGTCCTATTGGCTCATTAACATTCCAGTGGGAGGGGTTGACGTTCCACAAAGTACAAGCACATGTTAACCCTCAGCATGCTGGTCCTGTGCAGAGGGGAGCAGTTCTTGGGGAGCCCCATCAGGCTGTCCACCTTTGGGGCAACACAGATGTACACTGGGGTGGTTGAGATTGAATCTGTTGAAACTGAATAAAAAGGTTCTCCAAAAAATGGTGGTATAGGAACTCACAAAGAAACATTTCAATATACATACATATGTTGGATCAACATTAGATCCAATCTTCTTCCATTTGAACAGCTTCTTATAAGAGATCAGAACAACAGAACATAGTATAAAATCCTTTTAATCAGGACATACAAAAATAGGGGATAGGGGGAGGGGGATGGAGGAATTAGTGAATTTAGTGCTGTAAGGGCACAATCATACCCAACTCTGGATTGAAGCTCCACCGACACCTCCACTCAGGAGTTCCCAGATCCAAGATTTCTTTTACTCTGACCTTGAATTCTTCCAAGTGCTCATATGGTTCAAGTTTCCCTTTCATTTCATTTATTGAACTATCCAATGTATTCAGAGATTATTTGTTATGTGCTATAATAAGCCTCATTAGTTAATACAAGCAATTGTCCAGAATTCGATTCCATGCTTCCATAAATACCCGATCATCAAGGTAAAATTAAAGCTGTTTTAAAAACCTAAGAAATCTAGGAATTCTTTCCCTTTGTTGATATTTCTCCAAGGTTATCATATCCCACCATTATCTTGACTCTGCTGTAAGTAATTTTTCCAGCTTTAAAAAGCCTCTCAAAATGAAATCCACAGCGCGGACTTTACTATCACCCTTCTCTCCACAGAAACTCTCATCAATATTTAAATTTCTGAAATTCCTTTAGAGAAAAACGATGAATATTTTTCTTCGATAACTTTATCTACATAGAGAACCTTAAAATTATAAGTGATTCAATCTAAAACTAGGGTAAGGGATTGAATATCAATCAAATTACCTATTCTAAACAGTGCAATATTAAATATAGTATATTCAACAACCAATAGTGAATTTACATGTAACAAATCATTTACAAGTGATCGAAATTGATCACACTCAATCCACAACTGCATGCTTTTGGATGGAGGAGAATACTGTTTGCTTGAGAGCTGCATCTTGCACAGGTGCTATTGTTTATTCAATTGAATTTTGTCACATGTAAAGAACTATCTTACATGTTATATTCTGTTTGCCCTTTTTTATGTTATATTCACATTTTTGTGATAGGACCTGAACCGCAGCACTGCTTGGAGGGGCAGAGATCCACTGGTGCTCCCCTCTATACCCGTGTGCATCTGCCTCTGCTCCCCCCCTGCCACCCTGAGCTGCGGGGAGACGTGGGGGGCTTGCAGTGGGCCACGGGGGGGGGTAAAGGGGGGAAAAAGGGGGACAGGGGTGGCAGCTCGCGGTGGATTAATAAAAGTGAACACAGCTGGCGCCAACGAGTACACTGGGGATGGGGGTGGGGATTTGGGGGGGGGACATCTTAGGATGTTGGAGATGTTGAGGTTGTTGATGTCCCCTTGCCTTCTGCTTTTTCCTCCTCGGGTCTTCCCCCCCCCCCAACCCCCTGCCCCCCTCCTTGACCCTTTCTGCCCCCCTGCCCTCCCGCCCCCCTCCACTCCCTCCTTCCCCCCTTCTTCCCCCCCTGCCCCCGTCTCTCCCCCCCCCATTCTACTCTTACTCACTCATTCTATTCAAGAGTACTATACACTCCACCTTCTCTAGAATAGATACAATCCTAGTGGGTGAAGGGATGCTAAATAATATCTCTAAAACAGAAATCAGTGAGATTATTCTTTCAGACCATGCCCCGGTACTAATTGAGATTGACTTGGGTATTTCTGTGAAAGGCCCAAATATCTTGAGGTTTCCCAAATACCTTGACCAAAATAATAATTTTAAGGAATTCCTAATCAAAAGCAGGAAGGATTACGAAACCAACAATGAAACACATAGAGATAACCCAGTGCTGTTCGGGAAGGCCTCCAATGCAGTAATGAAAGGACACATTATTTCATTTGTCAATAACTACAAAAAGGAAGCCAACAGGGGGTTCAACCTTGCTAGCACAGAATTAAGCAAAGCATATAAAACACTAAAAAATAAAGATACAGTAGTAAACAGGGAGAACTACTCCCAGAAAAAAGCAGATTGTGAAATCTGGCTAGACAAGCAATAATAAAAAAAAACAGCCAGGGACATATCATTCTTTAAATACGGGAATAAAACGAGCAGACTATTGGGAAACTTCATGAGAGGCTTCAACAATATAAAACCCATCACCAAAATGACAGACACAGGAGGCCAAACCACAATTATACCAGAGCAAATCAGTAACATCTTCAAAGAATACTACAAAAACTGTATTGCAAGGGAAATATCAATATAGAGGAAAGATAAAAATTCTTCAAAGAAATAAAACTACCAATAATTAGTGGAGAGCAATTGGAATTGATCAATTCTCTAATTACACCCGAGGAAGTCACAGGAGCAATTAGGAACCTTAAAAACATCAAAGCCCTGGGCCCTGACAGGCTCTCGGGAGAATACTTAGAGAAGATTTAAGTGTCCCACTAGAGAAAACATTCCAAACAATACTAGAGAAAAATGAATCACTGCCCTCTAGCGAAATGGCCCATATTAAAATAATTCATAAACCCTGGAAGAACCCATTACTACCTGAGTCATATAGGCCAATTTCCCTGATCAATCAGGACATTAAACTCTTTACCACAATAATGGCAGGTGGATTGGCCCAGATACTACCCAAAATTATACACGCAGACCAATCGTGATTTATCAAAGGCAGATCCGCAGTGCAGAATATAAGGGCTGTTATATACAGCAGGCAGCCGTGCGGCCGCGCGTTCCTATGCGAACGCGCGTGCACGTGCCACATGCTTTTCCTGTATATAGTGCCGGAGCTGCAGGTAATGTATATATGTGTGTATGTGTGTGTATGTGTGTGTGTGTATGTGTGAGTATATGTGTGTGCATGGGTTGTGTGTGAAAGGAAGTGCTATAAATGATTTTTTAAAGAAAAAAAAACTTTAATAAATATTTTTTTTTTTACTTCTGCAATCATTGACACACATATATACACACATCCATACAAACACACATCCACGCATACATGCATACATACACACATGCACACACACACATACATTTGAGCGCAGGAAGCGGCGCGA
Source organism: Ascaphus truei (assembly GCF_040206685.1). Classification (NCBI taxonomy): domain Eukaryota; kingdom Metazoa; phylum Chordata; class Amphibia; order Anura; family Ascaphidae; genus Ascaphus; species Ascaphus truei. Next base: position 62,068,617 of record NC_134485.1, read on the forward strand.
AAAGATGAATTTCCTCATCTTCGCCGCTGTCTGTCGGCTCCCCTCTCCCTGCCGTGCGTGGCCCTTGTATAGAAAGGCTGACTGATGTCAGCCAACTAAAAATCCGCACGCACACACGGCGCAGCACGCGCCCGGCACTATAGAACGTGCTAAGAAAGGTCATCTCCATAATAAAGTGGCCACAAATAAATAAAATAAAACAGCCCTGATGGCCATCGATGCCGAGAAAGCATTTGATTACATACATTGGGATCATGTAATAAACACCTTGGAAAAATTTGGATTTAAAGGGAAGTGATGTAATAAGGACCCTATATAACAAACCTAAGGCTAGAACTATTGCGGCTGGATGCCTATCTGAATCCTTCGCACAACACAGTGGCACGAGACAAGGATGCCCACTGCCCCCCGATTACTTTTTAATCTTGCTATAGTTCCTCTAGCCCAGTTTCTGCCACAGCTAACAGAATTCAAAGGAATAGAGATGAGAAAAACAATTTAAAATTAGAAATATTTGCGGACAATATTCTTCTATACCTATCTAACCCAAATAGATCATTAGAGTAAATTCTCGAGACTATCACAAGGTTTGGCTCCTTTGCTGGATTTAAAATAAATGTATCCAAAACTGAGCTCATGTACATAAACACGCCAGATAGAACCACCAAAAACAGGCTACCGATAAAAATAACAAAGGCCCTGATTAAATACCTAGGAATATACCTAGAATCAGATTTCACTAAATTATACGAAAATAGCATCAAGCCAATAGTTAAACAAATCCTAGAAGAGATAAGATCCTGGATGACATTTCCACTGTCATTTTTTGGCAGAGCATGTGTCATAAAAATGATATAATTCGCAAGGCAACTATATCCCCTCCAAACACTCCAACTGCTAATTAAACATAGCGATGTTAATGAACTGAATAAGGGGATGAGCAAATTGCTTTGGCAAGGGAAAAAAATGAGAATAGCGTTGATAAAACTACAGATGGCCAAAGAAAGGGGAGGAATTAACATTCCAAATATACAAGAGTATAACCTAGCCTGCATGCTAAGGTATGTGGGGGATTGGACCCACTGGAAAGACTATTACTGCTCCCTAGAATTAGAAAAACATTTTGCGGGTGAATTCTCACTGGCAGAACTACTACACACAAACTGGAATAAAATGCCCCAAGAGGTCAAATCAAACGTATTAATTAAGGGTACAATAGTTACGTGGCGAATAATTAGGAAAAAGTTTAAATTGTCTTACACTATTTCCAGATTCCTACCTACACAGGGAAATCAGATGTTCCCCCTGGGAAAGGAACATAGCCACTTTAGCAGCTGGGAAAAGAAAGGGATAGGAAACATAAATAAGGAGAAGAAAGAGTTTATGTCATATAATAATAGCATGTTCTTGTACAGTGCTGCTAGTTGTACACAGCGCTTTACAGAGACTTTTGCAGGCACAGGTCCCTGCCCAGTGGAGCTTACAATCTATGTTCTTGGTGCCTAAGGCACAGAGAGATAGAGTGACTTGCCCAGGGTCACAAGGAGCTGACACTGGGAATTGAACCATGCACCCATGCTTCAAACTCTCAGTGTCATTACCCACTGAGCAACTCCCTCTGAGCTAATCTCTACATATAATATACCGGAAAACCAGGTATTCCAATACATACAACTACTAAACTATGGGAGAAAAATCCAAGACTACAAAAAAACACATACTGGAAGACAATGCAATAGATACGTACTTCTGTAAAGACACAGATAACAGATACACGCTAGCTGACATATATAGAACAGAATAAATTCAGATGTCACCCGAGATAAGACTGTAAACTGAAACGGATGGAAATCCTAAGAAAGGAAACAGAAAAAAAGGGGAATGTCCTTGTAGATGGATGTTCACAGAGGTACACAATTGGAGACTTTATAAGGTGAAATTATAATAGGCTTTATTGTGCCTTTTCCTTTTCATCAAGAAACCATCCAAACACAGGGGGGGAGAACAAAGCTTCTATTCACTTGGGAGTAGTTCTAGTGAAATCCTATGCAATTAATTCACATCTCCCTTAGTAAAGCATGTTTCGAAGCCCCAAAACATATAGCATGAAATAAGCAGATATAAGCAGTCTCTTAATAATGAAAGTCTTATCTGTTAGCTGCTGTAGAGTAAGCTTCTCTGCTCTCCTGGAACCGCACCCGTGCGTGCACAGAAAATCAACATCCAGGTTTAGAAGTCTTATTTGGTGTCTTGAAATCAGCTATGCTGTGCGGAGCTCAAGACCGGTCAGCTCCAGAGATGTGTGTTCTCTTGGTCAGTCTCTCCTGGAAGACTCAAGAACACCCCTCTGTCTCTCCAAAGGTCAGCTCTCATTCAGAGCTAAGGAGTCACTTCCTGTCTCAACAGACAGGCTTTTGTAAGCAATCTAGATCAGGCAGGTGGTGTTTATTAATTGACTACCAGCAGTTAACACCACACTGCTAGATTAAAGGCACATTACTTGAACAGGGATTACTCCCCTGTTACATACCTCCCCTGTTTGTGGGAATCTCGGGCTTGCCACGGCCAAAGCCCATCCTTCCACTCTCATTCTAGATATCTCAGTGACTTGAATGAGAGTGGATGGAGGAAGAGAACCCTCAGTCCTGTTGGGATTGGAGCCCTTACTCCAGTTTATTCGTGTCTCCTCCTGAAGGTGTTTGAGATCAGCACCCCTCAGTCGCTCGAGGAGGACTTTCTCCAAGTATAGTCTTTTTTCTATGTGTGCGGTCATGAGATTTCCCTCGCGTCGGGTGCTCATCTTATTGTAGGCATACTGTATGGCAGCAGTTGCAGAGCGTTTAAAAACAGCCCTTTGAGTTTTCCGCTCTTGAAGCTGTCGCTCTGCCCTTTTCCCACTCAATGGGGTTGCTAGTTCAGCCCCTTTTAGATTAAGTTGCAATTCCACACCCACTTCCAGAGAATGTCCCATCTTTTCAGCTTCATCAGCTAAGGATTCTTCTGGTTTTAATTCAGCACGTGTACCTTCTTTTGTTGCCTGCTGGGTGGCTGAAGGTTTTGCTAGTGCTTGTTTAGGTGGTTCAAATTTTGCAACCTTGTCTTTCAGATGAGCGGTATTCCCAGCTCTCACTGTACCCTTGTCTTCATGGGTTTTTGAGGCTGTGGGATACTGATGCTTAGTCAGGGTCAATACTTGTCCTTGTAGTACTGTAATCTCATCCGCGTGAGATCCCTGCTTTTTGAGTGCGTCTTGCAAGTCTCTTCTCAGGGAATTTATCTGCATGCTTTGCTTTCTCTGAGCTTGCCTACACATTTTTATTGCATTGTGAAGCACTATGAACTTCTTTGCTTGGGCCACAGTTACTTGTTTCAGTTTCTGGACCTTCTTGTGCTCCCTTTTGTGCCGCGTCACCTGGGTGCTAAGCTTGGCTTTTAGCGTTGCTTTGGTGATGCTCAGGGTAGCCTTCAGTTTCTCATGCTGCAGACGTTCCTGCAGCACTTGAATTTCTTTAGTAGCCTGCAGCTTTTCTTCCTGCAGTGTTTGCTGCTTCTCCTCAGCATACTGGAGGTGTGTACGCAGACCTTGCAGTTGGTTCTGCAGTCGGTGCTCTGCTTCAAACTTTTCCTTGACTTCTTCTGTCAACTGAAAATTTTCTTCTTTCAGTTTTAAGTTTTCTCTTTTTAATCTTGAATTTTCTCTTTTTTCAGTCTCTAAATTCTTCAGGGCTTCTTTGCAGTCCTCCTTCCATTTACGCACATCTGCTTTGAGAATGACACTCTCCTGGCGTGAGACTTCCTTCTCTAGGTTGAGGGTCTGAAGCTCCTTCTGAGAGACTTTGAGATCTGTATCAAGATTACCAATAGTTTCTTTAGCCATGTCCAGCTCCTCAGTGAGACTGTGTAGTTCCTTTCTGGAAACTTCCAGGTCTGTGCGGCAGCTGTTGGTCTCATGATGTGAGGCATCAAGTGCTCTGCGGAGTGTCTGAACCTCTTTCTGAGATACATCCACTTCTATCCGGACACTGTTGACCTCCTGTTGTGAGGCATTCAGCTCTATACGAAGAGTGTGAACCTCTTGCTGGAAGACTATCATCTGCTTCAGTGCCTCCTCATACTTCCGCTTTAGCGTAGCCACCATTTTATCAGATTGGCTCTGCTTTTCATCCATGGCGGAAATAGTAGCATTTGCAGTATCTAGCTCAGTCTTGAGATCGTCCAATTCTGTCCCAGATTCAGAGTACATTGCGAGCACCATCATCTGTAACTCAGCATTATCTGCTCTCTCAAGTTTCAATATTTCTCGAAGTAGATCACAGTCACGCCTGGCAATTTTATGGGCGTCTTCAGGGCTGGTCAAGGGATCGTCACTCACTGGTTCCGGCTCCGCTTCCCTGGGATGACTGGTTGAGGGTTCCTCACTGTTGGCACCGGACAGACACTTCTTTGGGGTACACGATTTCTGCCTTGGGCCCTCTGGATATTCGGTTAAACGCGGGACGAATTCTCCATTTTCTCTAAGCTTCAGGGCAACTCGGTCCTCCTTTTCCTCCACAGGATCTGCGGACGTGTCTGTTCCTTCCACGGTAAGTGAAGAACCGCTTTTCTTTTTCTTTTTTTGCCTTTTTGATTTGGATGACACCGTCCTTTCAGGGATATTGGGGTCTCCATCTTCATTTGAAATTTTAGCAGCGTCACTGGATCCACCCGGCTTTTCTTGCAACTATAATAGCTGACGGAAATATTCGGTGATCCCCTGCTCCCGCTCTGTCTCCTGCTGATCATATTCGTCATCAAAGGGAGCGGTCTTTTCTGTTCGTGCCGAGTTCAGGCACCCCCACCATTCTTGGGGTGTTTTGTGGGTGTGACTCGGTTCGGGTTCCCCGTAAGAGATGTCTTTCTCTTTATTGGACTGGAAGGGCCACTCTTCCGTGGGGTAGGGTTCATTACAGGAATGCTGCATCTTGTCCTCCATTATTAGGCTATCAGGTGTAATTTTCTTCCTGACCTCAGGAGGCGCTATTGTAGCTGTTGCCACTGTATTTGCTAGAACCCCCAATTGTGGTAGTCCTACAGCTGGGCATATTTTGCCTGTAGAGGTCATAGCTCTCACAGGCATCTCTGTAGAATTTTTCTTTCTTGGATAAGTTTTACAATATCAGCAGTGCTGTGCATGCATTTTCTCTCATCAGGTATACAAGATGTGCAGTTGCTAGGTAAAAAAGTCTATTTGCTTTACACCATTTACTTGCTAGGTACAATCTCTCCGCTTCAGCAACAGAATTTGGTTTTCTGCCTGAGTTTAGTAATTTTCAGTCTCATCTTTGGGTATTATGGCATTCACACTTCACAGTTTGGGTGTCTGTTTTTGCTCCCAAGATATATATAGGCAGACTTTTTTTTACTAAATATACACAGAGGGCACTTCGCTACACCAAACACACATACACTTAAACAAGAAACAATCTACCTGGTGCAAGGGAGAAAGCACAAATCAATACACACAAATAATCCTAGGATTATAAACAGCCCCCTATAGTTGCACTCAAGTTAGGTGACAAAAAATCTATTGTCTACTAATAACTGGCTAGATAGTAGCCAAATCCTAGCATAGGATTCACCACCAAAAGGTCACACTCAAATAAAAATAAAAAAGACTTTATTAGTTATACTGTAAAAAACGACGAAACACTCTAAAAATGCACAACAGTGCATAGATAAAATCCCCAAATGTGTTTGGTCACGGTAACTATATGAACAGATAGTGTTCCAAACATATAGCTGATAATGAGTCAGAGGCTATGCATATAGCTACACTATTGCATACACAGGTATGGTGAATAATAAATGGATATTGAGGGAAGATAGCAGTGGGCTAAATGCAAATGCTATGTGATAGAAAATCTAACCAACAAATCCTCTGTATAGGGTGATCAGTGAACTCAGGTATAATCAGTAAATGGATATATATAGAGAGGCCCTAAAACAACTTGTTTAGGACCAATGCACCCATGCACAGAATAAATATTCACATACAATCGTTGTAATTAGTCAATAATAGACTCTGAGTAGTGACTCTGGGTAGCGCACGCAGAAATGCACAAAATGAACACTCCAAAGCATAGAGCGAGCACTCACATACAATCATTTGTTTGTTGTCAATAGTAGACTCTGAGTACTTATTCTGGGTAGCGCACGCTGCAAAGTGCGCAAGTACAGGCCCCCAGAGAGGTTGAGTATCACCAAACCAAAATAGGATAATATACAACCTGATACATGATAGCAATAAGCAGCCTTAAGCTCCGTGTATTAGCTGGAACGACCGTTCCTCCAAACACAAACCGCGCATGCGTCAATGTGATGACGTCACGGCGTACCCCGACGTACGTTTCACGCGTCAACATGCGCTTGCTCAAGGGGGAGGAGTAAGTAGCAAGTAACGTCGTATAGTGGAACCTTTTGTACCCTCCCTGGAAGGGAGGGACGAGTGACGTATGCCTAATACTATTAAAGAGGCATAGCAGGTACAGATGTAACCATGACGCAACATAAAGGAACCGGGGGGAGGGTGGGGTGTGGGGGGTTGGGAAGGAGATCCAGAGAGGCAAGGTAGGACTGATAAAAATATATCAAATATAATCATGTGACTACTTGTATGTGGAGCACCCACATGGAGAGGCAAAGGAAACCTAATAAAGGCAGACAAATGCCCAAATGGTAGATGAACAGCAGGCATGCAAGTAGGAGAAGCAGCATGAGTGCCAGGGTATATGATATGGAGGTGATTCCACAGATAATCACAAAAGATGTAGGACATACAGTAAGGCTTATGAATGATGCACTGAGGGCAAATAGGGGGACCAGAGTAGATGGTGTAGGAGTGAACTACACTAGACGGAGCCGCCTAAAAAGTCAAAACGGCTCCTTCTACGCTAGAATTAATAGATCTATATACCTGGATCCCCCTAACCCTATGTGAGGAATGGCGAGAAAATAAAACCCTCGTTCAGACCATTTGGTGCCAGTGTGTTGAGGTGATAAATCCAACGGCATTAGTGCTGACGTAGCCTCATGTCCCAGTTGCCTTTGCGTGGGCCCCAGGGTATATGTGCCATGCCCACGAATTTCAGGTTGGAGGCATCCCCATGATGTGCATCATTGATATGTCTAGCCACGGGTGTGTCTAATTTGTTACGCACTGACCCGAGGTGCGATTCAGCTTATCAATAAACTCGACCAGGAGTTCTTTAGTGCCGCTCCATAGGAGAAGCATCTTTAATTTTCTCTTTTTTCAGTCTCTATATTCTTCAGGGCTTCTTTGCAGTCCTCCTTCCATTTACGCACATCTGCTTTGAGAATGACACTCTCCTGGCGTGAGACTTCCTTCTCTAGGTTGAGGGTCTGAAGCTCCTTCTTAGAGACTTTGAGATCTGTATCAAGATTACCAATAGTTTCTTTAGCAATGTCCAGCTCCTCAGTGAGACTGTGTAGTTCCTTTCTGGAAACTTCCAGGTCTGTGCGGCAGCTGTTGGTCTCATGATGTGAGGCATCAAGTGCTCTGCGGAGTGTCTGAACCTCTTTCTGAGATACGTCCACTTCTATCTGGACACTGTTGACCTCCTGTTGTGAGGCATTCAGCTCTATACGAAGAGTGTGAACCTCTTGCTGGAAGACTATCATCTGCTTCAGTGCCTCCTCATACTTCCGCTTTAGCGTAGCCACCATTTTATCAGATTGGCTCTGCTTTTCATCCATGGCGGAAATAGTAGCATTTGCAGTATCTAGCTCAGTCTTGAGATCGTCCAATTCTGTCCCAGATTCAGAGTACAATGCGAGCACCATCATCTGTAACTCAGCATTATCTGCTCTCTCAAGTTTCAATTGTTCTCGAAGTAGATCACAGCCACGCCTGGCAATTTTATGGGCGTCTTCAGGGCTGGTCAAGGGATCGTCACTCACTGGTTCCGGCTCCGCTTCCCTGGGATGACTGGTTGAGGGTTCCTCACTGTTGGCACCGGACAGACACTTCTTTGGGGTACACGATTTCTGCCTTGGGCCCTCTGGATATTCGGTTAAACGCGGGACGAATTCTCCATTTTCTCTAAGCTTCAGGGCAACTCGGTCCTCCTTTTCCTCCACAGGATCTGCGGACGTGTCTGTTCCTTCCACGGTAAGTGAAGAACCGCTTTTCTTTTTCTTTTTTTGCCTTTTTGATTTGGATGACACCGTCCTTTCAGGGATATTGGGGTCTCCATCTTCATTTGAAATTTTAGCAGCGTCACTGGATCCACCCGGCTTTTCTTGCAACTATAATAGCTGACGGAAATATTCGGTGATCCCCTGCTCCCGCTCTGTCTCCTGCTGATCATATTCGTCATCAAAGGGAGCGGTCTTTTCTGTTCGTGCCGAGTTCAGGCACCCCCACCATTCTTGGGGTGTTTTGTGGGTGTGACTCGGTTCGGGTTCCCCGTAAGAGATGTCTTTCTCTTTATTGGACTGGAAGGGCCACTCTTCCGTGGGGTAGGGTTCATTACAGGAATGCTGCATCTTGTCCTCCATTATTAGGCTATCAGGTGTAATTTTCTTCCTGACCTCAGGAGGCGCTATTGTAGCTGTTGCCACTGTATTTGCTAGAACCCCCAATTGTGGTAGTCCTACAGCTGGGCATATTTTGCCTGTAGAGGTCGTAGCTCTCACAGGCATCTCTGTAGAATTTTTCTTTCTTGGATAAGTTTTACAATATCAGCAGTGCTGTGCATGCATTTTCTCTCATCAGGTATACAAGATGTGCAGTTGCTAGGTAAAAAAGTCTATTTGCTTTACACCATTTACTTGCTAGGTACAATCTCTCCGCTTCAGCAACAGAATTTGGTTTTCTGCCTGAGTTTAGTAATTTTCAGTCTCATCTTTGGGTATTATGGCATTCACACTTCACAGTTTGGGTGTCTGTTTTTGCTCCCAAGATATATATAGGCAGACTTTTTTTTACTAAATATACACAGAGGGCACTTCGCTACACCAAACACACATACACTTAAACAAGAAACAATCTACCTGGTGCAAGGGAGAAAGCACAAATCAATACACACAAATAATCCTAGGATTATAAACAGCCCCCTATAGTTGCACTCAAGTTAGGTGACAAAAAATCTATTGTCTACTAATAACTGGCTAGATAGTAGCCAAATCCTAGCATAGGATTCACCACCAAAAGGTCACACTCAAATAAAAATAAAAAAGACTTTATTAGTTATACTGTAAAAAACGACGAAACACTCTAAAAATGCACAACAGTGCATAGATAAAATCCCCAAATGTGTTTGGTCACGGTAACTATATGAACAGATAGTGTTCCAAACATATAGCTGATAATGAGTCAGAGGCTATGCATATAGCTACACTATTGCATACACAGGTATGGTGAATAATAAATGGATATTGAGGGAAGATAGCAGTGGGCTAAATGCAAATGCTATGTGATAGAAAATCTAACCAACAAATCCTCTGTATAGGGTGATCAGTGAACTCAGGTATAATCAGTAAATGGATATATATAGAGAGGCCCTAAAACAACTTGTTTAGGACCAATGCACCCATGCACAGAATAAATATTCACATACAATCGTTGTAATTAGTCAATAATAGACTCTGAGTAGTGACTCTGGGTAGCGCACGCAGAAATGCACAAAATGAACACTCCAAAGCATAGAGCGAGCACTCACATACAATCATTTGTTTGTTGTCAATAGTAGACTCTGAGTACTTATTCTGGGTAGCGCACGCTGCAAAGTGCGCAAGTACAGGCCCCCAGAGAGGTTGAGTATCACCAAACCAAAATAGGATAATATACAACCTGATACATGATAGCAATAAGCAGCCTTAAGCTCCGTGTATTAGCTGGAACGACCGTTCCTCCAAACACAAACCGCGCATGCGTCAATGTGATGACGTCACGGCGTACCCCGACGTACGTTTCACGCGTCAACATGCGCTTGCTCAAGGGGGAGGAGTAAGTAGCAAGTAACGTCGTATAGTGGAACCTTTTGTACCCTCCCTGGAAGGGAGGGACGAGTGACGTATGCCTAATACTATTAAAGAGGCATAGCAGGTACAGATGTAACCATGACGCAACATAAAGGAACCGGGGGGAGGGTGGGGTGTGGGGGGTTGGGAAGGAGATCCAGAGAGGCAAGGTAGGACTGATAAAAATATATCAAATATAATCATGTGACTACTTGTATGTGGAGCACCCACATGGAGAGGCAAAGGAAACCTAATAAAGGCAGACAAATGCCCAAATGGTAGATGAACAGCAGGCATGCAAGTAGGAGAAGCAGCATGAGTGCCAGGGTATATGATATGGAGGTGATTCCACAGATAATCACAAAAGATGTAGGACATACAGTAAGGCTTATGAATGATGCACTGAGGGCAAATAGGGGGACCAGAGTAGATGGTGTAGGAGTGAACTACACTAGACGGAGCCGCCTAAAAAGTCAAAACGGCTCCTTCTACGCTAGAATTAATAGATCTATATACCTGGATCCCCCTAACCCTATGTGAGGAATGGCGAGAAAATAAAACCCTCGTTCAGACCATTTGGTGCCAGTGTGTTGAGGTGATAAATCCAACGGCATTAGTGCTGACGTAGCCTCATGTCCCAGTTGCCTTTGCGTGGGCCCCAGGGTATATGTGCCATGCCCACGAATTTCAGGTTGGAGGCATCCCCATGATGTGCATCATTGATATGTCTAGCCACGGGTGTGTCTAATTTGTTACGCACTGACCCGAGGTGCGATTCAGCTTATCAATAAACTCGACCAGGAGTTCTTTAGTGCCGCTCCATAGGAGAAGCATCTTTAATTTTCTCTTTTTTCAGTCTCTATATTCTTCAGGGCTTCTTTGCAGTCCTCCTTCCATTTACGCACATCTGCTTTGAGAATGACACTCTCCTGGCGTGAGACTTCCTTCTCTAGGTTGAGGGTCTGAAGCTCCTTCTTAGAGACTTTGAGATCTGTATCAAGATTACCAATAGTTTCTTTAGCAATGTCCAGCTCCTCAGTGAGACTGTGTAGTTCCTTTCTGGAAACTTCCAGGTCTGTGCGGCAGCTGTTGGTCTCATGATGTGAGGCATCAAGTGCTCTGCGGAGTGTCTGAACCTCTTTCTGAGATACGTCCACTTCTATCTGGACACTGTTGACCTCCTGTTGTGAGGCATTCAGCTCTATACGAAGAGTGTGAACCTCTTGCTGGAAGACTATCATCTGCTTCAGTGCCTCCTCATACTTCCGCTTTAGCGTAGCCACCATTTTATCAGATTGGCTCTGCTTTTCATCCATGGCGGAAATAGTAGCATTTGCAGTATCTAGCTCAGTCTTGAGATCGTCCAATTCTGTCCCAGATTCAGAGTACAATGCGAGCACCATCATCTGTAACTCAGCATTATCTGCTCTCTCAAGTTTCAATTGTTCTCGAAGTAGATCACAGCCACGCCTGGCAATTTTATGGGCGTCTTCAGGGCTGGTCAAGGGATCGTCACTCACTGGTTCCGGCTCCGCTTCCCTGGGATGACTGGTTGAGGGTTCCTCACTGTTGGCACCGGACAGACACTTCTTTGGGGTACACGATTTCTGCCTTGGGCCCTCTGGATATTCGGTTAAACGCGGGACGAATTCTCCATTTTCTCTAGGCTTCAGGGCAACTCGGCCCCCCTTTTCCTCCACAGGATCTGCGGACGTGTCTGTTCCTTCCACGGTAAGTGAAGAACCGCTTTTCTTTTATCGCCTTTTTGATTTGGATGACACCGTCCTATCAGGGATATTGGGGTCTCCATCTTCATTTGAAATTTTAGCAGCATCACTGGATCCACCCGGCTTTTCTTGCAACTGTAATAGCTGACGGAAATATTCGGTGATCCACTGCTCCCGCTCTGTCTCCTGCTGATCATATTCGTCATCAAAGGGAGCGGTCTTTTCTGTTCGTGCCGAGTTCAGGCACCCCCACCATTCTTGGGGTGTTTTGTGGGTGTGACTCGGTTCGGGTTCCCCGTAACAGATGTCTTCCTCTTTATTGGACTGGAAGGGCCACTCTTCCGTGGGGTAGGGTTCATTACAGGAACGCTGCATCTTGTCCTCCATTATTAGGCTATCAGGTGTAATTTTCTTCCTGACCTCAGGAGGCGCTATTGCAGCTGTTGCCACTGTATTTTCTAGAGCCCCCAATTGTGGTAGTCCTACAGCTGGGCATATTTAGCTTGTAGAGGTCGTAGCTCTCACAGGCATCTCTGTAGAATTTTTCTTTCTTGGATAAGTTTTACAATATCAGCAGTGCTGTGCATGCATTTTCTCTCATCAGGTATACAAGATGTGCTGTTGCTAGGTAAAAAAAGTCTATTTGCTTTACACCATTTACTTGCTAGGTACAATCTCTCCGCTTCAGCAACAGAATTTGGTTTTCTGCCTGAGTTCAGTAATTTTCAGTCTCATCTTTGGGTATTATGGCATTCACACTTCACAGTTTGGGTGTCTGTTTTTGCTCCCAAGATATATATAGGCAGACTTTTTTTACTTGCAGAAAAAAAAACATTCTTTGCAGTGGACTATTTCTTTCTTTCCCGGCAGGGTGACTCAACATTCAGCAATTGGTTTTTAAAAACCTTTTACACAGTTCAGAAATCACTTTTTCCCCTATAGGGCAATTTTACACTCAGCACTTGTTTGCTAATAATTCCCCTGCTTCAGCACAGTCTTGTATCAATTTTCACCCTTTTCTGCATATACTCCATTCAAAGCTGGTAGCCCTATGCGGTGTGGCAACCTTTATTGGCAAAATCAGTACCACTCGTGGGTCACCATCTGTATTCACTGCTTCAGCGAAACTTTTGAAAACAATAAACACCTATCCCTTTTTAAGGGCTGACTCACTTCTTGAACCCTGACTATGGCTGAACGGCAAAACCCCTATTTCAATGACCATATTACACTTTGTGAAAGGCAAAATAAGGTTTAGCTACTTCAGCAGTCTCTCTCCTCTAGAGATTGGGGCAAAGAGTCCATCTGTGGTTTTGTAAGTTTCAGTGCAGTGTGGTTTCAGTGGTGTGTATCCCTTTAACTCTAATCTCTGCTGCATGAGGTTTTTTTTCAGACTTGTTTGTAGGCAAAAAGCATAACAAAAAAATTTCACATAAAAATCTCCGGTCCTTTTTAACTTCAAAGACACCTCTTTTCCCACTTAGGACACCATATGTAGACGGACGTTCACAGAGGTACACAATTGGAGACTTTATAAGGTGAAATTATAATAGGCTTTATTGTGCCTTTTCCTTTTCATCAGGAAACCATCCAAACACGGGGGGAACAAAGCTTCTATTCATTTGGGAGTAGTTCTAGTGAAATCCTATGCAATTAATTCACATCTCCCTTAGTAAAGCATGTCTCGCAGCCCCAAAACATATAGCATGAAATAAGCAGATATAAGCAGTCTCTTAATAATGAAAGTCTTATCTGTTAGCTGCTGTAGAGTAAGCTTCTCTGCTCTCCTGGAACCGCACCCGTGCGTGCACAGAAACTCAGCATCCAGGTTTGGAAAACTTATTTGGTGTCTTGAAATCAGCTATGCTGTGCAGAGCTCAAGACCGGTCTGCTCCAGAGATGTGTGTTCTCTTGGTCAGTCTCTCCTGGAAGACTCAAGAACACCCCTCTGTCTCTCCAAAGGTCAGCTCTCATTCAGAGCTAAGGCGTCACTTCCTGTCTCAACAGACAGGCTTTTGTAAGCAATCTAGATCAGGCAGGTGGTGTTTATTAATTGACTACCAGCAGTTAACCACCTCACTGCTAGATTAAAGGCACATTACTTGAACAGGGATTACTCCCCTGTTACAGTCCTGCAACAAAACACAGCACAACATAACACGACAGAACAGATTAAATACAAAGAGCCAAGCCTGTCAAAAACGATAATCAAAAGAAAGGACGGGAGTCACAAACAAGCTATGAAACAAGGTTTTGAGTTAAATGGTCGAGATATTAGATTAAGACCAGTTATAAATTCGAAAAAAAAAAAGAAAAATGGGTATTGCAAATATGTATTGAACTATGTAACATTATAGGATGATCTATGTACATGTAAATACAATATGCTACAATTAAATGTTTTAGAAATGTATCTGTAAACATCCTAATAAAAAGATATTTAAAACAAAAAAGAGACATGTGAGGTTTCTAAAGCTCTGCACACTATAAATTAATCTGGGAACTATTCTCAAGTTGGTTCCTTAAGGTAGGCACCCCAAGCTATAACAAATCCATTATCTAACAGTAGGATCTATAACATAAAAAATAAACAAGAACATATGACATATATAATGAAAATTGACGTGGAAAATCCAAAATCAAATTAAAAGCATTCTAGTATGTTATGTGTTTTCCTCTATCAAAGTTATTTCCATAACAACAGGGTAAGAACAAAATAGAGAATGCACTCCAAAGACTGATGCTCCAAATGGTGTAGATCAGGCTTGCACAACTCGTAAAGTGAAAAGGGCCGAACTGCTCCAAGGAAAAAAAAATTGGGCTGCACGGGTAAAATCATCATCACCATCATCATCATCATCATCATCAAAGCCCTCTCCCGCCTTAAGCCTTTTTCACTGACTGCCCCACACCTCTGGAATGCCTTTCCCCTCAGTACCCGACTAACACCCTCTCTATCCACCTTTAAGACCCACCTTAAGACACACTTGCTTAAAAAAGCATATGAATAGCACTGTTTATATTCTGAACACATGATACCTTAAGCTTGGCCCCCTGCAGACGCACTTACCAGAACTCCCTCCTACTGTCTCTGTACGTTCTCCCTACCTAACAATTAGACTGTAAGCTCCTCGGGGCAGAGACTCCTCTTCCTTAATGTTACTTTTATGTCTGAAGCACTTATTCGCATGACCTGTTATTTGTATTATCTGTTAATTATTTGATTACCACATGTATTACTACTGTGAAGCGCTATGAACAGTACATTAATGGCGCTATATAAATAAAGACATAGAATACAATACAATCATCATCATCTCTCTTCCAGCACCTCATCATCATCATAATCATCCTCATATCTCCCCCAGCACCGCTCATCATCATCCTCATATCTCCCCCAGCACCCTTCATCATCATCCTCATATCTCCCACAGAACCCGTCACTTTCAACCTTTGCGATACTCCCCATCTATCTCTCATACCCCCATCTCTCCCACTCACCCACAAACATAATACTCCCCCTCCACATCAAACACACAATACCCCCCTGCACCTCACATCCCTCTCCCGTCTTGCACCCCACATCACTCTCCCCCTTTGCACCTCACATCACTCTCCCCCCTTGCACCTCAAATCACCCCCTTGCACCTCAAATCACCCCCCTTGCACCTCAAATCACCCCCATGCACCTCAAATCACCCCCCATACACCTCAAATCACTGCCCATGCAACTCAAATCACCCCCCTTGCACCTCCAATGACCCCCCTGCACCTCAAATCCCCCCATGCACCTCAAATCACCCCCATGCACTTCCAATCACTCCCCCCTGCACCTCCAATCACTCCCCCCTGAACCTCCAATCACCCCCCTTGCACCTCCAATCACCCCCCTTGCACCTCCAATCACCCCCCTTGCACCCCCAATCACCCCCATTGCACCTCCTATCACGCCCCATGCACCTCAAATCCCCCCCTTGCACCTCCAATGACCCCCCTGCACCTCCCATCACTCATCACCCTCCCCCCTGCACCTCACATCACCCTCTCCCCCCCTGCACCTCCCATCACCCTCTCCTCCCTGCACCTCACATCACCCATTACCCTCGCCCCCCCCTGCACCTCACATCACCCACAGGGCCACCAACAGAAATCATGGGGCCCGGGACAAATGAAAAGAGCAGTCCCCCCCCCGAACCCACAGCGCACCTACCGTGAAAAAATATCTTTTAATGCGCAACTTTTACTTAACTGTTTTCTTATTTTGATACAGAAAAAAACATTACATCTCCCCCTCCTCATACCTCACCCCTCCCCTCATCATACCTCCCCCCTCCCTCTCCCTCCACCCACCCTCTCTCCCTTCTGCCCCCCCTCTCCTCCCTTCTCCCTCCCTCTCTCCCTTCTGCCCCCTCTCTCCCTTCTCCCCCCTCTCTCTCTGTTCTCCCCCTCTCTCTCCCTTCTGCCCCCCCTCTCTCTCCCTTCTGCCCCCCTTCTCTCCCTCTCTCCCTTCTGCCCCCCTTTCTCCCTTCTGCCCCCCTCTCTCTCCCTTCTCCCCTTCTGCCTCCTCTCTCCCTTCTGCCTCCTCTCCCCCCTCCTGCCTCCTCTCTCTCCCCCCTCTCCTTCTCCCCCCACCCCTTCTCCCCCCTCTCCCTTCTGCCCCTCCTCTCTCTCCCTTCTGCCTCCTCTCTCTCCCCCCACTCCTTCTCCCCCCCACCACATCACTCCGTTTGCCCCCCCCCCACCAGCCCATTTTTCACAACCACCCCCCAGCCCAGCACCAGTCCGTTTTTCATACCCACCCCCCCAGCCCTGCACCAGCCCGTTTTTCACACCCACCCCCCCAGCCCTGCACCAGCCAATTTTTCACACCCACCCCCCAGCCCTGCACCAGCCCGTTTTTCACACCCACCCCCCAAGCCCGTTTTGTCTTTTTTCTTCATTATTATTTGTTTCTTTATTATTTTTCTCTATTATGGTTCTTTTTATTATTTATTTTTTTACTTTATTATTTAATGGTGTATCAATATTGAATTGGTTTTATGTTATATGCATTTATACTTTTCCTAATGGGTTAATAATATTTAGTTATGAGTTATTATCTTTATTTTTATTATGTTTATATTGTTCTATATTCTTGGGCTTTGATTATATGCTTCTTTAATTAATGGGATATTATATTTTATTTATTTTATGATGGTTATGTCTCTTATCTTCATTTTTTCTTTTTTTCTATTTATGTTGCCCTTTTGCCACTTTGATACTGGTTCTATATATAAGTTGTTGACATTTACATGATAGGTTAACAAACTTATATTTGTTTTTAAAGCATTTTATGTTTTGTTTGTTTGTTTTTAATATATGCCTTGCACTATGTTTTGTATATAGTCTTCAGTGATCCCTGTTGTGTGATTTCCTATATTGGGTTAAATACTGATATACCTTTATGGAGGGGACTAGTTAATTATTCAGCAGGTGCACTCTAATTTGCATAACCATCTAGTACCTCCAATCAGATTTTTAGGATCACTATATAGATTCCACTGTTTGACTAGACCAGTCACTCTTTGACAAAGTCCTTTTGGTGGACGAAACGCGTCCGAGTTACCTTGTGGCAGAAGGATTTTTGTTATACACGAATAAACAGCCTATTTTTCTGATTGGGTTTGGATATCCTTAATTGTACCCCTACCTCAAGCTGTGAACCGCCGGATCCTTTTCCTTTTCACTTACATAACAACAGGGTGCACACTGCAATATTTATCTTGTAGATAGGATAAATTACACATAGTTTAGCCGCCCCTCACCTCACCGCATGGACATCTCTCTGCCGGCCACTTCGCTGCCAAGGTCAGCACCTAGCCTTACCCCTTGGCCTAAGAAACCCTAATCTTAACCCCGAATACAAACGCTACCCCATACCCTGAAAACCTTCACCCCTTACCTCAAAACTCCTTACCCTACGCTCTTACCCTAAAACCCCTTACCCTAATGACGTACCTTAAAAACCTGACCCCTTACCCTAAAACCCTTATCCTTAACCTCCTACCTTAACCACTAAGACCCCTTAAATTAACTTACCTTATTGTCGAAAAGGCTGGCGGCTGAGTGTCCAGTGGCAGATGAAGACTCCCTCAGAGGCCAAACTCCGGCACCAACTTGGTCACGGCAAAACAGCCACGACAAAATGTCTGCTTTAGTCTTTAATAATCTTTGCGGATGGAAAATTAAGCCTTTGTTAGAGCCAGAAAATATGTTGTTATTGGGGGATGCTAGTTTTTACTCTCTGTTGATGTCTCAGAATAAATAGAATATGTTGAATCAATTCATGTATTCAAATAAACACTTAACAGCTTTGTGAAGAATGTTTCTATTGCAAGTATGTCATGCAATGTGTATAATCATCTGAAAAATAATGGTACATTAAAAAACCATTAGTAACACAAGTAGTTAAATTAAGACAGTTATGCGACTTTTGCTTTTTATAGCCTCGTTCTTACACGTTATTAATAGCCCTAAAGCCAAAGAATAAACAATTTTCAGGCTAATGTTGTGAAGGATAAGCTGCAGGCAATGGTTGCTGGATAGAAAAGGCAAAATAATTATTTTCTGGATAGACTAAATAAATAATAAGTAATTAGTTAAAGAGGGAAAGGATATTTTGACAACAGAGATATCCAGCTGTAAATATAAGCATACAATATTTTATCTTTTAATACTTTATTTTAAAGCTTGTTTACAAAACTTTAGTAAAATATATGTAAAACATTCTTTGTACACCATTTTTAAAATGTGTAGGCAGTTGTTAAATTAGTGCACTGTTTTTATCTCTAGGAGTCACCTGCTTTTTCTTTGCCAGTAATTAACAAAATCCAAAATGGCCTCCAGGGTCAATCAATAGCTAACTATCACAACAGGGTTTATGAATATCGGTGCTTTTTATTGGCTTACTGAAATGAGGTTGACATATCAGCCATATAGACTTTAGGAAGGGAAAAAGACAAAGAAAAAAGAGGTAATTGCTCTTAAACCAGTAGAAAGTAGAAAGTAGAAAATAGCACAGTTCAGCTCAGAAACTCCCCAGTTCAGATGAAGAATAAATACTGCACCGACACACTTTATTCGAGCAAATACCCGGTATGTACCTGGCAGATACCTGGAATGTGCCACTCCTCACCTCTGACAAGCCCCGTTGCATTTGCCTTCCCAGCCTGGGTTCATGCCTGGCTGATGGGCGGCTGATCTGTTAAATGATAATGATTAGGATTTAATAGGCTGCAATGCTTCGCGTGTCTACCAGATGGCATAAATTCATGAATTGTAATGCAGTATATATATATATACTGTGCAGTATTGCAGCCAGCGGGAATAAAATGCTTCAATCCCTGCTTGGAAAATACCTCAATGCACTCAGGCAGAAAACAGTCACAAACCTCAATACACCCGGGTATACCCGAATTCGTGGGACTAGCCAAGCTCGAATAAAGTGTGTCGCCAGTGTAGAATAATAAAATAAAACGATACCACTGCTGCTTTGATAGAAATGTCTGAATGTGTCCTGGTTCTTTCAGCACTGTCACAACTTTACACATTCACTTAACTTTTCATCAAACAAATATATACATAGCCTGAAATAAGTCATTTCACATGGCTCCAGGGTTGCCACAGTTGTTTCCCGCAGGCAACTCATGTACTGTATGGTATTTGGGCTACATCGGTAACTGATATTTTGGGACTTAATTAAATTCTGATAAGTGCATTTTCAGGTGAAAATAGCCGTTTTTGCATCTCGCCATTTCCATTAAGACCTTGGGCTTCATACATTAGGAGCCGATAAAAAAAATCGTTTTTAAATCTCCATTTTTTACAGCATTGCTATCACGGTATGCAGAAAGCCCCGAATACCAGTGATAGCAACATTTGCATAAATGGTGAGTAGCCGGCGACATGAAGATTGCCCCTCTGAAAAGGGCTAACCCGGCAGGTTCTATCTGCTGCGTCTGAGCTGCGTCTCTCTGCACAAATCTCTGCCGAAAATAATGTTTTAAAATTTTAATAATAGTGTAGATGAGCAGGGGGTCTCCAGCGCAGAACTGCATTGATTTCATGTTCGGGGGCCCCCTGCTTCCCGAGATACAGGTCCCGTTATGGGGTTCCGGTATCTCCTATGCATTTGATTCCCATGGTCACATGACGCGGGACATTTACATGCATAGGAGATACCGGCACACCATAACGGGCCTGTATCTCGGGAAGCAGGTGGTCCCCGGACCTCAAATCAACAAGGTTCTGCTCCGGAGACCTCCTGCTACAATACACTGGAATTAAGATGTATATTAAAATATGTAATAACCAACAATACACAATCCACACCCCTGCCCCTCACATAAAAGCATTATTTATTTATTTCAACACAGGATTGATAACATAGACCAGTGGGTGTCCCTGGGTGGTCCCCACGGATGCCTGCGGAACCTCAGGTGGTCCTATGGGGGGTCCTCAGGTGGTCCCTGTGAGAATCCGTGGGCCCCACAAGGGGTACCCAGGTGTTTCCTGTAGGTGTCTGGGGGTCCCAGGGTCATCCCCATGGGTTTCTGGGGGCCACAGGTTGTTCCCATAGGTGTCCGGGGGTCCTCAGGTGGTTCCCATGGGTGTCCGGGGGTCCTTAGGTGGTCCCCGTAGGCATCTGGGGGGTCCCCAAGGGCGTTCAGGGGTCCTCAGGTGGTCCCCGATGGCTTGCTGTATCAACCCTGTTGTAAAATAAATGAAGATGGCATACATTTCAATAAATACACCTCCCCCCCACCCCGCACCAAACACATCATACAGTACAGTAATGGGCAACATAACTAGGCTGACCATATTTCCTTGAGACAAAAACGGGACATTGGGATGGCAAAAATGGGACGGGTTATGTAATATTCCGAATTCATGAAAAGTAAGACGATTAGTAAGACGGTAACAAAAGTTTTATTACATGAATATATTGAGGAAAACAATACAGACCGGCGCCTTAAAGTCCAAATGGATTGAATAAGGATGAGTCCAGAGATTTGCTGCAATGTCCAATGAAGGGTAATCCAGTCGAATAGACAGCAGACTCCTCAGCAACAACAATGATATATAGTGCAGGGGAGACAAGAGGAAAAAATCATAGCGTAACAAGGTATGAACTGAACATGTAACACATAGACATAGACAAACAAGCACATACAATAATAAACAAATAGGCTGACTAATATATGGAGAATTTATTAAACACAATAAAATGCAGAAAACTATTGAAGAGCAGGTCTAGGATCCGGTGTATAAAACAGGAATCTTACTTACAAGAAGTCCACAGGATATAGGCAGATGTATAAGGTGAACGTGGTCCGGCGGCAGCTGTTGGTGGACGCGTACCGCTTGTGGAAGACTGCAGGCACCTCTTCCGATCGATACCGGCTTGGGCGTCACTGCAAGCAGCTTCTCACGACGCTTCCCGTCCGCGCCCGGAATTGCGTCACAGTAGGCGGTACCGCGTTCCGGAACTCACTTCTCTTGTTGGTTCTCCTGTATGCCGTAACCAAATGGATTCTTGCAGGGGTCTGCTTCTAATTAAGTTGACTGCCAGAATAACTCTCAAAGGCCCAACGCGTTTCGTGCGCATGCGCACTTCTTCAGGGGTTAGTTAGCACAGTACATGATGTCTTTAAATACTGACAAGGAATACACCATTGGTTGAACAAGATGTCTCTCAAAGTAGACTTGTGGTGACCGTGATTGGTTAGAATTCCTGTCAGTCATGTCCTGTGTAAAAAGCAGCCTAACACACAAATACTACAGACATATATTACATAAAAACACACACATAAGACAAAAAATTACTATTCATACCTAAAACATCTTAGCAATCAGAGCATTATTACTATAGCAGTTCTAAAATTAAAATTAATAACATTAATAACATATTCTGTTCTATACTGATGTAACATATTTTTGCACGCATTGGCTCTTACATGTGCAAATTTGCAAATGATGCTATTTGTTATCCATATATATCCGCGTCTCCATAGATAAAATCTTCAATGTAAAAATACTATTTGATTAAAAATAATTTAAAACTATAATAAAAAAAAAATTATTGATAAAAATACTTTAAAAACCATTTATATTTATGCTACAATATAATTTAAAATTGAATAAAAATATTTTATTTTATTTTATTTAAGAACGACGCCTAGATCGAAATCAATGTTGAGACCATTAGGTGAGAGAGCCTTTAATTCATAGATCCAGTAGGCTTCATGCCTACTGATCTGGTTTAATTGATTTCCTCCCCTCCAATTAGTTTGTACGGTTTCTATGGCTTGACACCTTAGACCCATAGGATTTTTGTTATGATAGATATTAAAATGGTGTGAAACACTATGTGTAGTTAAACTTCGCTTGATATTATAAATGTGTTCATATACCCTTCTCTGGTAACATCTGCCAGTCCTACCTACATATTGTAAGCCGCACGGGCACTGTAACAAATAAATTACAAAAGTGGAGTGACAGTTTATTGATGTTTTAATGGTATATGTTTTATCTGTAACGTTTGAATTAAAGGTTTCAGTGCTACTACTAAATGTGCAAGCCGTGCAATTTGTGCATTTAAAAAAGCCCTTTCTTTTGCTGACTATTTTTGATACTGAGTTATCCAGAGGACAACTGGGAGCTAAACGCATTTTGATATTTGGAGCTTTTGTAAAGATAATTTTTGTTTTTTCCGGGAGACATTTTGATAGAGTATTGTCACACAGGAGCATAGGCCAGTGTTTATTAAAAATCTGGCGAATTTTTGGTGCCATCTCGTTATACTGGGTGACAAAAGCCACTCCATTATTCTGTTCTATTTCGTTTAATTGATTTTTATTTTTGTATTCCAGCAAAGTGGCCCTCTCAATTTTGTCCACCTGAAGGGATGCTTCCTCAAGTATATGCTCAGGGTACCTTCTATCACGGAATTTGTCTTTGAGTTCATCCGCCTGAAGCGCAAACTCGCCAGGATTTGAACAGTTGCACTTAAGACGGGTGAGCTGGCCCTTAGGGATATTCCGGATCCAGCTTGGATTGTGCTGGCTGTCTGCCCTGAGGTAGTTATTAGCCTGAACAGACTTAAAATATGTTTTCGTTTCTATTTTATTGTTACTAATATATATATTGAGGTCTAAAAATTCTATACGTTCCTTATGATGGTTAAAAGTGAATTTAAGATCCCTATCGTTAGAATTTCAATAATTAAAAAACGATTCAAGCTGTACCTGGCTACCTGACCAAACAAATATAACATCATCTATGAAACGGCGCCAGAGCACAAGGTGAGCCCTGAGAGGACAGTTGTTCCAAATGTAATCTTCTTCCCAACTGTCCATAAAAAGATTCGCATAGCTCGGGGCAAACCTTGTGCCCATCGCCGTTCCACAGACCTGTAAAAAGAATTGTGAATTAAATTGAAAGTGATTATGTGTTAAAATAAAATTAATGCTATCTACTAAGAATGATTTTAGTGCTGGGGATGTGGTGACGTCTGATTCTAACTTGCGCGATATAGCCTGACAGCCTTTCACATGGTTAATGGTGGTATACAGTGATGTCACATCTGCTGTTACCCATGTGTATTCAAGCTTCCATTCCAGATCTCTCAGTATCTGGAGAATATGTGTAGTATCCCGCAACTAGGATCTGACCTGGTGAACTAAAGGTTGGAGGTGGTGATCTATAAATAAAGATAAATTAGAAGTGAGTGATCCTATACCTGAAATGATAGGTCTACCAGGGGGGTGTGTAATGCTTTTGTGTATTTTAGGGATGAAATAAAAATTGGTGTACCTGAAAACTGTGTGTCTAAAAACTCTAATTCTTGTTGAGTTATTGCTCCTTCCTCCAAACCTTTATCTAGCAATCTAGTAAGTTCGATTTCAAACTGGCTCAGAGGGTTACTGGTAAGGGGGAGGTAGGTGGCTGTATCTCCAAGCAGTCTCATTGACTCCTGGAGATAATAATCAATATCCATCACCACTATACCCCCCCCCCCTTTGTCAGCAGGTTTTATAACTATCTTCTTATTGTCTTCCAGTTGTTGTAGAGCTAATTTTTCATTGATGTTAAGATTGTCTTTATGAATTTTATATGCCCTACTGGACTCCTCCAATTCTCTGGTTACTATCTCTACGAATGAGTTCACCAGATGGCCCTGTACAAATTTGGGATAAAATGTGGACTTTAATTTAAAATTCGTACGTGTATTATTCGGCTCAACATTAAAAGATTTCTGATCTAGCTGATGGGTAACTGCATCTTTTAAAAAATATTTTTAAGTGCCAATTTACGTGCAAACTTATGAACATCAATATGAAGATTGAAACTGTTAGGGCTACATATCAGCGCAAATGTAAGGCCCTTACCTAACACTTTCTTTTCTACTGGGGTTAGGATATGTCGACTGAGGTTAAAGATGTTTTGATAAGTCTTATTAACACCTAACCTATTTCTATTAGCACCTCCTCTTCTTCCTCTGGTGCGTTTTTTCTTTTTTTGTGATTCATGGGGGGCTGAAGTTCTAGATTGGGTTTCTTTATTTCTACCTGGGGAAAGATGTGTTCCCTTTCCTTTCTCCATTCTAAAAAAGAAAATTTGGTTTTTACTCCTTGTGTAGGTAAAGGAGTATATGACACACTGTCAGGTTCGCTCTCTGACTCAATTTCTGATAGCACATGGTATTTGTTATTAGACAAATTCACTTCATGTTTAGATGCCATCTGTGCGTCATATAGTTCTTTAGCTCTTTTCTGTTTGAGGTATTGGTTTGTATCATGTTGGGGTAATACCCTCTGTGGTTGGGGAATGGGAACTGGAATAGGTATAAGGGGAAGTGTATGTGGTTTTCTTGACCTATTAATATTATTACTAGAAATGGGATTACCCTTCTCCATCCTACTTCATTTGGTCCCCACAGGTGGATTGCTATTCCGTTGATCTTGTTGTTTAATCTGTTCATCTTTACTTTTTTTATTCCAGGTTCTCTATCGACCTGTGTCATAGTCATTCTTGTCCCTAAAGAACTTACTTTGTTTGGTACCTATTATTTCTAGTTCAATCTGATCTACAGTAGTCTCTTTTTAACTGTAGGCTCCATATCTAGAAGTTCTTTATTATTTAGGTAAGGGTCAAGTTTTATTTTTAGATTCTCAATTTCATTGTCTAACTGTATGAGCGTCTTCTTACGCTGATGTATCAACATTTTCATCAGCGCAAAAGAACATTGATCCAGAATGTCATTCCATTCCTGCATGAATGGTAAATTCTGTGTATCAACAGTTGGTACTTTCTGGACTCGAAGTCCTCGTGGGATTCTATGGTTTTCCAGATATTTACTTAAAGTGGTAACCTCCCACCACTGTCTGCTTTAATTTTAAATTATATTGTAGCATATATATAAATGTTTTTTAAAGTATTTTTATCAATAAAAAATGTTTTTATTATAGTTTTAAATAATTTTTAATGAAATAGTATTTTTACATTGTAGATTTTATCTATGGAGACGCGGATATATATAGATAACAAATAGCATCATTTGCAAATTTGCACATGTAAGAGCCAATGCGTGCAAAAATATGTTACATCAGTATAGAACAGAATATGTTATTAATGTTATTAATTTTAATTTTAGAACTGCTATAGTAATAATGCTCTGATTGCTAAGATGTTTTAGGTATGAATAGTAATTTTTTGTCTTATGTGTGTGTTTTTATGTAATATATGTCTGTAGTATTTGTGTGTTAGGCTGCTTTTTACACAGGACATGACTGACAGGAATTCTAACCAATCACGGTCACCACAAGACTACTTTGAGAGACATCTTGTTCAACCAATGGTGTATTCCTTGTCAGTATTTAAAGACATCATGTACTGTGCTAACTAACCCCTGAAGAAGTGCGCATGCGCACGAAACGCGTTGGGCCTTTGAGAGTTATTCTGGCAGTCAACTTGATTAGAAGCAGACCCCTGCAAGAATCCATTTGGTTACGGCATACAGGAGAACCAACAAGAGAAGTGAGTTCCGGAACACGGTCCCGCCTACTGTGACGCAATTCCAGGCGCGGACAGGAAGCGTCGTGAGAAGCTGCTTGCAGTGACGCCCAAGCCGGTATCGATCGGAAGAGGTGCCTGCAGTCTTCCACAAGCGGCACGCGTCCACCAACAGCTGCCGCCGGACCACGTTCACCTTATACATCTACCTATATCCTGTGGACTTCTTGTAAGTAGGATCCCGGTTTTATACACCGGATCCTAGACCTGCTCTTCAATAGTTTTCTGCATTTTATTGTGTTTAATAAAATCTCCATATATTAGTCAGCCTATTTGTTTATTGTTGTATGTGCTTGTTTGTCTATGTCTATGTGTTACATGTTCAGTTCATACCTTGTTACGCTATGATTTTTTCCTCTTGTCTCCCCTGCACTATATATCATTGTTGTTGCTGAGGAGTCTGCTGTCTATTTGACTGGATTACCCTTCATTGGACATTGCAGCAAATCTCTGGACTCATCCTTATACAATCCATTTGGACTTTAAGGCGCCGGTCTGTATTGTTTTTCTTGTGTTTTTCAGTAACTGTGTTTGGGTTAGTTATTCCTGGCAGCCTTGCCTCATTCAGACATTTATTGTTCATCACATTGTTGTTTATTAGTATTGTACTTAATTCATATTTATTTTTAGCGCGGTTTACACCAATCTTTCCTTTTAATGAATATATTGAGCTAACAATTATTCTTCAGTGACAGAACTCATATTAAAATTTTGGTAGATATAGAGGAGGACTGTACAGTATTTCAGCCGCATTGTCCCATGCGGCGGCAAAAGAGGCAGTGGTGGCGATGATGGCTGCAGGAATTTTTTGTCATGTGTGTCTTGTCACTGGTGGTTCATCATTACTGCTATATGCTTTAATGAGATAAGTAATTTATATCCACTTTCCTTTCTATAGTGTTTAGAACGCCAATACAATAATGAGGTGTGCTCTCATTGTTTCTATTGTTTACTGTTTTTTATTTTTCTTATCTCCCCCAGTCCTATTGAGCAGACTGACCCCCCCTTCATGATCTCCCCCAGTCCCATCGAGCAAACAGACCCACCCTTCGTGATCTCCCCCAGTCCCATTGAGCAGACGGACCCCCCCTTCATGATCTCCCCAAGTCCCATTGAGCAGACGGACCCCCAACCCTTCATGATCTCTCCCTGTCCCATTGAGCAGATGGACCCCCAACCCTTCATGATCTCCCCCAGTCCCATTGAGCAGATGGAGCCCCTTTCATGATCTCCCCCAGTCCCATTGAGCAGACGGACCCCCCCACCTTCATGATCTCCTCCCAGTCCCATTGAGCAGACGGAGCCCCCTTCATTATCTCCCCCAGTCCCATTGAGCAGACAGACCCCCTGCTTCATGATCTCCCCCAGGCCCAGCTGCTGCCTTCCCCCAGGAGCACCACATGGGGGCATGGGGGGGGGACCCCACTGGAGGCTGACTAGTGTCCCCCGAGTGGGCCGCCAGCCCGCCATGACCCGGCACCGTCGCTTTCACCCTTCCAATCTCCCCCGTCCTCCTCAGCCTCCTGCCAAGCGCACGGGCCACCCGCAGCGGCAAGCCGTTCCTTTCCGGAACACACCAACTGCTGCGCGTGCAGCCACCGGACCCCCCTCCCTGCACCCAAAGCCCCCATGCCCCGAGACCATCACTCCCCGCCGGGCAACCATCCCGAGAAGGTACTTACAGTCTCGTTGGCAGTGCGGGTCTAGGAGCATGCAGGGAGATGTCCTGAGCTGGCGGCAAAGGGGCGTTACTCTGTGGAGGTGAGGGCACGCATGTTACCTCTCGGGGGTGGGTGATTAAGGAGTGAGGGCGTGCGCTAGTGAATCCACGTCATCCAACAGCTAGGGGGGCGGGCACATTACAGTTCAAGGCGCTCTTTTGGGGAGGGGGGAGTGGAGAGAGGCCAAAAACAGGACAAAATAGACATTTAGATTAAAAAGACGGGATGGTAGGAAAATAGTGAAAAAAACGGGACTGTCCCGTTCAAAACGGGACATATGGTCAGCATAAAAATAACTATTATCCAGATATGGATAATAGCTCATTTGCCCATTATTAAATCAAACATTAGCCAGCCAGCATAAATAAAGTAAATAAAAACCGTTCTACTTATCCATGCCACCATGAAGGGCATCATCGTCAGCATACTGCAGGGCCATATCCTCCAATGCCAGCAAGAAAACATACAAACATACAATTGAATGGCCCGTAACCCCTTAATCACCTTAGCGGTTAATAACCACTATAGTAATTAAGGGGTTAACCCACCCTCCCCTACTACCCAACCTGGAGGCCTAACCACCCTCCCCAGGCAACTACCCCCCCTCCACCCATTCATTGGTACAGTGGGTACATTATGCCCATATAATATGGGCATGATTTAACACTATAGCAATAAATGTTGAAGCTAAAACAAAACAGGCCCAAAACACAACACATTACATATAAAAATCAACACATTACAAATGCCAATAAACCAATTGATTGGCACAGTGGGTACATCATGTCCATATAATATGGGCATGATTTAACACTATGCCAGTCAATGGTCAACCTACACAAAAAAAAATCATCAACAATATCCAATGCAATCCAAACAATCACCAAATAAACAAAAATAAACAAGTAAACACAACAAAATTACCACCAAATCAATTAATTAAATACCAAATTAACACCAGAATTAACTATTCCAACACTAACACAAAACCATCTTTAAATAAAATAAATCTCCAAATAAACACCATCATTGAAAATCAAAACACGAAAAATAAACCACTACTAAAATGCGAACATCAAAGGAAATAATGAAATAAACAATTAAAAACACCACAAAAATGCAATAATACAACATGAAATCGCAAAATACATAGCATACAAATTGGAAAAAAAATGAGCCAAAATACTTATACTGTAAAACACATAAAAACAACCATTTGACAAAACAACCGTTGCTTCTTACTGTATGTATGTATAGCCCTAAATGGGCATACATAAATACATTACATTCTTACCTTTAGATGTCTCCACCCTCCAATTCCCGTGGTCTTTGTAAGCTCTCGAACTAATCCATGATCCAAACAGAAACGGCCCACAGGTAAAGTCCAAAGTCCTTTTCTTCTTCCTTTATCTTCATCTGTTAATTGTAATCCATTTGGGTGTCTTCTTCTGTATCTTCTTCTTGTTCTTCTGTAACTTCATCCATCTTCATATTTATCTGTAATGCCCTTTTAATCCTATTGGAGGAGGTCTTCACTCCTCGGCTTCTTGTCGTCAAATGAGGCTGCACAGGCTTTTAAAGGCCTGTGACATCACATTTGATTGGCATATGGTTCCCACGCCATCTAATTGGCTGTGAAAACCATGTGCCTTTTTTTTTATGTGACGTCATGTAAAGGGAGTGAAGCCAGTCAATCAGAATGGCTGTGCTTCCTTTCCCTTTAACATGACATCACAAAATCCAATATGTCTGCCGTCTAATGGCACTTCAGCCAATCAGATTATGAGAACCATATCCCCAATCTGATTGGTTGCAGTTGACATGTGACATAGTACATTTTTGGAAAGGATGTGACATATTCCAAAGGGAGTCACATGGTCAATTACAACCAACCATGAGGCCTCTTATCGTATGTCTGACATGTAAAAACGGCGAGTTTTGGCTCAATGTGGTTTCAGCTATTCAATTCCATGCCGTATGCAAATTTTGATAGAGAGGAAGAAAACTGGCAGAGCACTACTGTAGATAGCCAGAAAAAAGTAGAGAGGAGGGTGCGTATCCCATAAAAAAGTTATTTATTGGTCATGGAAAACAATATGTTGGACACACTATTCGAGCCCTTAAGGTTAGAATAATGGAACATGTGCGTCTAATTGAGAGGGGTGACCTTCTACACCCAGTGTCTAACCATTTCTCAAGCTGCAGTCAGGGCGGCGTAAAAGTTTTTTCCTTCATGGGAATCGAGCAAGTGTCTTGCTCCATTAGAGGTGGTGATAAATTGAATGCATTGAATCGACCAGAACTCTTTTGGATATTCACTATCAAGACAAGGGTACCCATTGGCCTGAATACCGATTGGGACCTGGGTCCATTTTTGGACAATTAAATCACACTTCACCCAATGGCCAGGTCTTGTCATAATATGGATCATTATCTTATAGTGAATTTCCTTCAAATATTGAGTTTCTCATGGATTGTACTTCCAAATTCTAATTCCTAAAGAAATTTGAATATGTATTCCAATTGGGTTCTCTTCACTTCGAATTTAACAATCTGTTGTTTTGAGTCAGCTAAACATGTAGTCATTTAACTCAATATAATGGAATTTAATTTAACTTAATTTGGTTTATCTTGTGATAACTGTCTAAAACATCACTGTTTTGAATGTGCCCCCTCTCTCTCTCCCCCCCTTTTTTCCAAACACTTTTTTCCAAACATGTTTTTCAACATGATGCCTTCTCTATATGGTGTTTTTGTGAAGACGTATATTCCCAATAAGCTGTACACCCCCCTCTTTTTAATATTTTAATATGTTGCCATGTATACCTCTTGTATACCTCTTGTTCCATGTTTACTAAACAGGTCACAAGATGTTCCTGGAAGTTTCTATAGAGCATTTTTGTCCCGCTTTTTGATATGTAGAGTATTTATACATTTGTTATGCCCTAGTAATTGGATGTATCAGCTAGGGTTATTATGTGGATTTGGATGATAAGCAATCATGAGTTTATATGTTTGGATGAACCTTTCTAGATAAGAACTTTACTATACAATATCTTACTAGTATATCATATTCAATTTTTCCATTCAAACTTCATGTTATTTGCCATCCTTTATCCACTTAGTTCATTTACCCTTAAGCTCCCTAATAGGGGTTTGGTTTGACTATACATATGTCAAGTGATCTTTTATTTTGACCCCATCTGGTTGATTAACATCAGTCATAACAGAGCTAGGCAGGGGGGGTCTTTACAAATATGTTTTTCTTTGTTAACACATATTTTTTTTTAAATTCATTAAGTTTTAATAATGTCATGTTGTCTTTTTTCACAGCACATTTTTTTGTCCAATTCCGTGTTGCGCAGGATTTTGCGCTCCCGTTGTCACTTTCCCACCCAGCACTCGGGTATTCTGTGAGACCCTGGCGTCTGGGTTGGTATTGCGCAAGCGCACTCCTCCTACGGTCCGCGGCTCACTTTGTCTGCTCCGGTTGCGGGGAGGGATTAGTGCCTGGGTAGAGTAGATGCGTGCGCACTCGGAGCATTCTGATGTCCCGCAGCCTCCATTGACATAGAGGACTTTCTCTCAGTTGGTTACTGCGCAAGCGCATACCACTGGGGGCTGTCAAACCTCATATGCCTCCGGATTGGTAGCTAGGGGCGGGGCTAGTCGTCGTCAGCCCTGTGCACAGACACAAGATATATGCACACATCAGGAGATTATTAGCAATTAGAGAGGGCAGACCACACTGGGGCTGTGAGCATTGGTTGATTATGTTATCTTATACTTATATATATGTTAATAAAGTTATGATATGTATACCTTGAGAAAGCGCTCTGAGAAGCGTGTAACGTTGGTGGGTCTCTTTTTTGCCCTTTTTTCCTTGACCAATAAATAACTTTTTTATGGGATACGCACCCTCCTCTCTACTTTTTTCGGGATATCTACAGTAGTGCTCTGCCAGTTTTCTTTCTCTATATCAGTTTACCCTTCGGACGGAAGCACACCTGGGGGACCCCTTACCTGCGGATCGCATGGACGTTGCCGTACTCAGAGTGAGTTAACCGCTTGCTACATGTTTTCCTGCTCAGGACTTTAATAAGACATTTGGTACATCTTAGGGTGTGATTATACTTATCGCTCCTGGTTTTATTGTTTACATCAGCGTCACTTATTAGTGAGTTCATTATCCAGGATTTGCAACCCAGTACCTGTCTCCTATCAAGCTTACATTCAGGGGTCCCCCCACGGATATCTGGTTATTCACTCATTTACCCATCTCACTGTTGTGGTCTTTAGCATTACGCATTCACATGGCGTATGCAAATTTTGCCTGCAGATGAGTCAAATTCGCAAACTTATTTTTTTATAGTCTATTCCAGTGGTTTTCAACCTTTTTTTCGGTAAGGAACCCCAGAATTCGTTTGTAAAATTCTGGCGAACCACAACCCTTGCCCCCTTCTCTCACACCCTGTCTTTCGTGTCTCTCCCCCCTCACGCTCTCCCCTTATGCTCCCACTCCACCACACTTTCTCCTTTGCACACACTCTCCCCCTCTCTCTTCTATACACACACTTTCCCCTCTCTCTTATATACACACACACACTCCCCCCCCCCCACACACACTCTCTCCCCCTGCCCAACATAGACACAGACACACAGACACACACACACTCCCCCTCCCTCACACATTCACACACACACTCTCCCCCTCTCACTTACACACACACAAACTCTCTCCCCCTACCCAACACAGGCACACAGGCACACACACACACACACACACCATCCCTCACATAGGCACACACAAACACACACTCTCTCTCCCACTACCCCACACACAGACACAAACAAACACATTAGACGCCGGTGGCCATATTGAGTACAGTTGCAGGGGGAAGATACCAGAGCATGCCATGTCTCCACCACCCGCCCGCCCGAGTTTGCTGCCACCGGGGAACCTTGCTCAGGCAGGCGATATAGGGCTGTTGCTAGAGGGAAAGGTTTAGCATGCTTTGTTTAAACGATTTTGCACTGACAATTTCAAAAGTTCAATAAATAAGCCAAAAGACAAAAATGCCTTGCGCTACACCTAACATGACATATTATGTTGTTAAATACTTATCTCAATATCTTCTCATAAGGTAGAGTCCTTTAGTTCAATCCTTTGGCCAAAGTATTTTAAGCTTACAACCACTTCACGGAATGGCCCATCAGTAGGTCCTAACATTGCTGCACCTGCAAAAAGCTCTCATAACCTCTCTGATGGAAGGAGGATTGTCTTTAATAAACTGGTCATTTACAAGTGCTTTTGCAGGTGCAGCAGTGTTAGGACCTACTTATGGACCATACCGTGAAGTGGTTTTAGGCTTAAAATACTTTAGTCAAAGAATTGAACTAAATGACCCTTGCTTATGAGAAGATATACAGATAAGTATTTACAGATGTAGCGGCTGCTATCCGATCATTTCTCGAACCGGTTTTAGTGGTCTGCTGTATTCCACGTGGCATTCACTCGCTAATCTTCCTTGAAGGCTGGCAATCACACCTCGGTTTACCGTAGTTGATTTCCTTGATTACCTGGATTCTGATTTGTTTGGTTGAAGTCCTGTGCGTATCCGCCAGCTGGCAAAATTTAATCCTTTTGCATAGACTATACAGTGGGTAGTGGGTAGTCAATGTGCAATGTGCAACATGACATATTATGTAGTTAAATACTTATCTCAACATCTTCTCATAAGGTAGAGTCCTTTAGTTCAATCCTTTGGCCAAAGTATTTTAAGATTACAACCACTTCACGGAATGGCCCATCAGTAGGTCCTAACATTGCTGCACCTGCAAAAAGCTCTCATAACCTCTCTGATGGAAGGAGGATTGTCTTTAATAAACTGGTTATTTACAAGTGCTTTTGCAGGTGCAGAAGTGTTAGGACCTACTTATGGACCATACCGTGAAGTGGTTTTAGGCTTAAAATACTTTAGTCAAAGAATTGAACTAAATGACCCTTGCTTATGAGAAGATATACAGATAAGTATTTACAGATGTAGCGGCTGCTATCCGATCATTTCTCGAACCGGTTTTAGTGAAGTCTGCTGTATTCCACGTGGCATTCACTCGCTAATCTTCCTTGAAGGCTGGCAATCACACCTCTGTTTACCGTAGTTGATTTCCTTGATTACCTGGATTCTGATTTGTTTGGTTGCAGTCCTGTGCGTATCCGCCAGATGGCAAAATGTAATCCTTTTGCATAGACTATACAGTGGGTAGTGGGTAGTCAATGTGCAAGTGTTTAAAAAAAACAGATTAAAAAAAACTGTGTCCATTACAGTGATCCATTGTTAATTGACCTTGGTCGCTGAAGACGTTATCAAATTTAGGCATTTCACATTTAAAATCTCAAAACATAATGTGTGGACATTATTTTACATTGCTACAGTATGCCTGCAAAATTGCTGAATGGACATACACTGAACATCATGTCAAGTCCTTATACTAGACTGGACTGCAGTTACACAGAGCTATATTTTTCTGCAATTAATACTGGAACAGATAAGAAGGTGACTTCAGCAGAGATATATGGCTATATCATTGACAAATATGATTTCTTCAAATATTCATCAAATCAACGTGGGTGAAAGAATTTGATTCGGCAAACTTTAACTATGAATGATTGTTTTTTTGCTCATCCTTTTCTCCAGGGAGTATCAGAGGTTATTGATCAGTGCTCCCAGCTTTTGCCGGTATTTTTGATCATAGCAAATTCAAAAGGAGAAAGGTCAGGTTTAATCCATTTAAGACTTGTACTTCCCAAAACAGCAATGTGCCACCACTGGCTTACCAATACGATTGCAATAATGAGCCAACCGTCACTGAAAACCTGGTGAACCTCAATCCTAGTTACCTGGCCGCACCTGAATACCAGCTTCAGCAGGCACATGTCAACTTTAATGCAGACTACATGACTGACCCCAGATTGTACGCACAATACACCTCTGACAA
Organism: Ascaphus truei; assembly: GCF_040206685.1. Lineage (NCBI taxonomy): Eukaryota > Metazoa > Chordata > Amphibia > Anura > Ascaphidae > Ascaphus > Ascaphus truei. Next base: position 62,103,196 of record NC_134485.1, read on the forward strand.
TGGGTCATCTCCACCCGGTTGTCAATTTTTATAATGAAGGTAAATATAATGTACTATACAGTAGTAACCGAGGGACTCAGCTTTACACTTTTAGTCTGTCCATAGGCATGATAGCAGACAATGCTTTGTGCTAAATTGAGGCCCGAAGTAAGTAACCAGCGTTTGAGCTGTACAATTCTGTGTCCTCTTTTGTACATATCCTGTATTCTCATGCTGAGATCCTTTGAAATAACTTTCCTCGGCATCGCTGCTTTAGAAAATAAATCAAGCACAGAGGAATGTATATTCGATGTATATTCAATGTACATTCAATCAACAGAAGTGATGGTGTATTTATAATGGACCTCTACAGGTAATGTATATGCCCACTTTTAACACCTGTAGCTCATGACTATGCCCGCCAGCAAATTCTGCCAGGGACACAGCAGAAAAGGTGACACAAATTGCATAACCTCTCACACGCTGATCTCCATCTGAATGATCTCATGTCCAGATACTGTATTGTGTATTCTTCCATCTGCTTCCATGGATCAACTCCAATTCTACGGACGCAGGAACCTGCTTTCTTCTGCTGTGCCGACCACGATAAAGCGAAAGGCAGAAGCTGTTTCCAAGCCAAAGGTGCCTAAAGAAAATGTACCGAAGGCTCCCGGAGCAATGATCCCTGCCCTTTGTATGTGAAGAAGAAAATAGCCGAAGTCGTTGATGATGAAGTTGTTTGGACGGGCCACTCCAGTGCCCCTGCACCCACTGAAGCCGAATTGGACGTCCCAGAGTTTTCACTGCCATCAACCACCGCCACTCATTCCCAAACATCCGCCCCCTCTGACCCTTTGCCTATCGATGTTCGTCCGGACACCTCCAGCTCACCTCCTCCAGCACCCAGCCACGCCGATGCTCGTCCGGATGACACATCCCTCCTTGCACCAGATCCAGCTCGGTCGTCCACATGCTGGATGTTTTTATTTGTATCGAAATGACTGACAACACAACCGAGCAATGCAGGGACAGAATGGAGGCCCAGATGCATCGTCTTTTTGACACAATGGAGAGGATGGATAGGTGCATGGGTGTTTGTTTGGAGAAGATTGAGAGGAACATCGCAGGGCTCTATTCTTTGCTTGGAGTCCCTGCCCCTGTATGTCCGACGCAGGAGGGTGACCTGGAGGCGCCTTTTTCTACCATGGAGGAACCACATCCCCTTCCCCCATGCACCCTCTCAATCCCTGGATTTGACCTTCACGGTGCCAACACCAAGCACACCAGGGGACCCCCCACATTCACCCCCTCCGTCTCCAGGATATACCCTTCTGTTGAAGATGATGACAACCCTGATAAGAGCTAGGCCACGACAGGAGAAAGGCATCCTACCAGACCCGCTGCCAGAAGCACACTAGCACCCAAGATTGTACAGCTCCCAGACATCATGCTTAATGACTTCTCGCAGAGCATCTGGGACAAATACAAAGACCCAATGTGGTGGGCAAATTTGCTGGACAAATTTTCCCAGTTCATTTTTAAACACCATGTCAGTTTTGAGTTGTACAGCGAGTGGAGACAAAATTTAAATTAGGAAGGCAATAAGTACAAAATTAAGGATTATTATGGACGAAGTGAAGTGCTATTTCAATTATAACGGGCTTCTTCTGAGAAACGTGAGAGACGGCATCAATGGCTTTTTGAGGTATAAAAGGGCTCTTCCCTGGAGGTCCATCAACTTGCTGGAAGACTACAGGTTTTAAATTTATTTACAAATTATGCGCCGTGAATATTTTTTTATAAAAGTTTTAAAAAGTCGATTTTTTAAAAATTATTTCATTGTTTAATGCTTGTTTTCTATTTTGCATATCTGGAGATGGGTGTAGGAAAGTCTCCTAGCAATACTGCCATGTAAGACACAGTGCTCAGATCCATGCATGCCTGTTCCTTCCCCCCAAACTCCCAAAACCTAATGTAAACATCTAGTCCTAATGTGAACTGTTATACCCCATGCCATGCAAGCTTTGTCTTCCCCAATCCCCCAAAAAACAGAATGTATAATAATGGACTGTACTGGCGTCATGGTTTAATAGTTTTTTCATGTGTAGTCATAATGTACTGTTCCCCATGTCATGCCCTTTCTGCCCAAACACCCCAAAAATCTGGATTGCATAATGTACACTGGCGACACAGTTTATTGCACTGCGGCCAGATCCGCAAGCCGGGAGATTTCCCGGCTTGCTAGTGGCCGCCCCTCGGCGTGCCGCGCGTCACCGACGCGCGGTCACGCGTCATCGGGAGCGTGCGCCCCCTGCACGTGCGTCCAGGGCTCCCCGAGGGAGCCCTGTTGTCCCGCGATGTGGGGGACGGTGGCAGGGGGTTCCGGGGGACCCGGCGGACCCGGCAGCGGGAGGGAGAGCGCCCCGATCGGAGGGCGCTCTTCCGCTGCTTCGGCGCGCGCCCGTCACCCTCCGGCGCGCGCCAGGCTACTGCTGCGGTCGAGAACGGGCAAATGCTCGAATAAACTCGGCCGCAGCAGTATGGTGTGATTCATAATATAGAATAGAATATTGTCTCTTTCTTTACAGACCAAGATGTCCAAAAAGCATCAGCCAGTGCGAAGAAGAAAAAGACAAGATTGTAAATTTTGAAGAGGCAACGTTGTATTTTTTGTATTATTCTTTTTTTCTTTATTATCCTGTACAAATTAAACTTTTCACTCTTTAAATATACTTTTTTGGTGTTTTCGTGTTTTTACTGTTTAGATACACTTACAGTAGTACTATACATAAAGTTCTAAAGGCATTTAAATATACTGTATATAAATATCTCGTTGACATACAGTACTGTATACAGTATAACCATTTTGCAAATAAGGTGCATTTACTGTTTGATACACTTACAGTAGAACTATACATACTGTAATGTAAAGTCATAAAGGCATTTAAATATATATAAATATCTAATTGACATACTATATAGATAAATCTTGAAATTAAGTTGTTTTTAGTGTTTAAACACACTTACAGTAGTACTATAAATCAAGTACTAATGTCATTTAAATATACTGTATCTAAATATATCTGACATACACTATTAAAATCTTTAAAATAAATTGCATTTACTGTTTACAGTATGCATAGTCCTACTGTAAGTGTATGTAATGTAAAGTTATAAAGGCATTTGAATATAAAAATGTCTCATTGACATACAGTATACTATATAAATCTAGAAAATACAAGTTTTACTGTTTAGATGCACTAACAGCAGTACTACTGTACAGCAGAGATCTAGTGACTCCGTGAGGAAATACACTTTATCTTACTGTTCAGAAATTTTATTCTGAACAAAGTTCCATAAGGACACACATGCGCAGAACTGTGATGACACGTATATGCGTTTCAACAAGGTTCCATTTTGACATATACGCATAACCATTTTACATTTGGAAGAAGAAGCGACATTGTATTTTTGTATTATTCATTTTATCTTTATTATCCTGCTCAAATAAAACATTTAATTCGTTAAAAATACTTTTTGATGTGTTCATAATTTTAATCTTCAAATTACAATTACACACACTTTAAGTACTATACGGAAATAAAAGACAGGTTGCATTGCAATTACAGTAGATTTTTAAGACAATAACTCGCGATCGCCAACTTCAGTTTCTCGACGGTATTGCAGGCAATGCTAAGATTCAATTTTCTGCACTTGATAAAAACACTAGTAAACTTGTGTCTTAACACGGGGAAATTTTAATGAAATCCCACACCAAGGGTGTGCCAAGGGATTAAACCCGTAAAATGATCGGATTTCGGCCGCTGCATGTGTAACTACTTTTGTTCTATATATGAGGTCACATCCTAGTAACACTCTTTTTGACACAATATATACTGTATGATGGTGGATTTGGGATCTGAGCTTACAGGAGCTTTGTGCCTTTGTTTACTGAATAAGCCCCTTAGTTTGAGTAAAGTTACTAATATTTGCAAATGTCAAACTGGTATTTGCGAGTAAAATACCAAAAACACAAGACAAAGTGAGGTGCTAAATAACATTGAATCTTTTGTGCCCTAATTATACTCTGATTTTTCAGTGAATTTGATACAGCCAGCTAATGTACCTAATCACTGAACAAGACTTTATAAATGATGACGATTTTACAAAATATTAACGGTTCGAGAATATCTGATACATAACATATTCTTTAATGTTTGCAGATGTCTTTGCAGATTTCTTCATATTAAGTAATAAAACCATTAAACATAAGATTATTTCTGACATTGAATTGATTCTATAAGTTTGCCTCCATGCTGCTGGTTGCGGTGTCCAGCATATTGATATCTTAAAAGTACATCCAGGCTTATAATACTTTGGCCAAAGAATGTAACTATTGACCCTCACTTATGAGAAGAAAAACAGATAAGTATCTAACTATAGCATCTGTCATATTGGATGTAGCACTGGTGCTTCTTGTTTTTTGTTATATCCATCCAGGCTTCATTAATTACCTTATGTGTTTACTGAAGTAGCTGAAGAGGAAGTTATACACACATTACAGGTTTTACAGAGTGAAGACATTTGAATCTGTGAAATTAATAGACTATTTACAATGTACCTGTTATTATTTTTTCTAAGTAATGATAGCACTGCTGAAGCCAGCCCAGTATACTCTATAATTGGTAAACATTTTGCATGGCAGATCTTTATTACAGAGATACATTTCACATTTTATTATTACAGTAAGGCCGCGGGCATGGTCAGCGCTTAGGCGCTGACCCGTGCTGACCCGTGCTGATACTCGGCAGTGAGCCCCTGCAGCCGCAATGAGAGCGGCTTTAGCAGGGGCTCGTGCACGCTTCCGCAGGCGTGCAGAAGCGTAGCCGACTATCCAATTTTAGTTTTGGCGCTCACGGGAGTGCAGGGCCTGTCACGTGAGTGGTTCACCCAATGAGGGCGAACCAGCTCCGTGACATCACTGGTCCGGCCCCCGACATGACCCCGTCAGCGCGGAACTAAGGCCAGGGAAAGCACTCGCCATGGACTCAGCCTTATAATAACACAAATAATACGTAGTTATTAATAGTTACTATATAATAATGTAGTGGCATCTAAAACTGACAGTGCCAATGAAACTACACCTGATTAAAATGACATATACTGTACAAACAATTTACTATGTAATGTTGAGGCAAAGAGATAAAACCAGTCGAAGGACAGAAGTATAGGTGACTAGGCCCTACCCTCAAAACACAAATACTTCTTTCCAATTCTATGAATTATTAAGTTTAGATTTTTTCATAATGTTCTTATATTGTTTTTATATAGTGTTCTAATACAGTTGTACTGTACATTTTGTAATACACTTGTCACATTATGTAGAGAATTGTTACTTCATACAGTACAGTTCATACAGAAACAAGGGTTTCATGCGCCCTAGGCAAAACGTAAAATTTGTGCCCCAAAAATAAAATAAACAGCGGCGTAGCTATCGGGGCTCCGGGGGGTGCGACCACACCCCAGCGCGGCGCAAAATAAAAATAATAGGAAGCCAAAACACTGGACAAAAAAAAGAAGAAAAAAAAGATAAATAAATAAAAAATACTTAAAGGAAAAAATAATAATTATTATTATTAATGCGCACCTAGGACCTTTGCGCTCTTGGTGACCGCCTAGGTCACCTAATGGATGGGCCGGCCCTGAGTAGGCTGTACGTGATAGGATTGTAATTTAGGATATTCACAAAGAGGAAGAGTATAAGTGTCAGTATCCATGGTGGAGAAATTATATTGGGTGAATTCTCTTGCCAATCTATCCTTTGTACTTGCCAGGTCTTTATAACCATGGCTATCATTGAAACTTCACAATTGTTTCGCTTCATAATACATCCTTTTATGTTAGCTAGTGAAAGAAACATTAAAAAGAATGTTTGAAGTGTTTTTTTTTTTTTTTTTTAGCTTTCAGGTGTTATCCATAAAAAGGATATATTGAAAAGTAATTATAAATGTACAATACCAACTTGTGAAAAGTATTCTGAACAAAGCACCTTTCATGTGCATTTGGATATTTCCTTGTATACTTTTAAAAGTACAGATGTGAAAAAACTTTTACACATTTGTTGGATTCTTAAAAAATAAACTCACTCTAAGTTTGTGTTAATTGGTAAAGACAACTTAAATAAAGAAAATGTAGTGCTTTAAACCCTTCTAAATTAAGGTAGTTAACTTAACAATCACGTCAGCCATGAAGGTGCTACCAGTGTATATTCATTCTTTAAGTTAACTGTGGAAATAAATGTGAGTTTAAATCTATATTGATTACATCAATAAGCTGTGGACCAGTCAGACTGCTCAATGTGTTCACCTATGTTTCTTTTCCAGTGAAATCCAGACCTGCAGATGTTCAAGGAATGACCTGATAGACAGCTGACAGGATTTATAGACCCATGAGACAAGCATAAAATGCAAGAGCAGCAAAGTATGACTTCAATAATTATAGAACTGCAAGAAGAATTCCAATTATTTGAATTAATTACACTATTTGTGTTTCCCTCTGTTTCTTCTCTTCTTTACACATAACCTCTGTACTGGCCCACTGCACCCAAGAGAACCATCTACACACAGTGAATGTTTTTGGGGGTTTGAGAAAGCCCTACAGTAGGTTGTTCCAATTCAATTATGCTCTGGAGTTTCCACTCTAAGAACCCCCTGCTGAACACTCACCTGCTCCTCTTCTGGACAGAGAGCAATCTTTGCTCATCATTAGGTACTCCAAATAAAAAGGGCAAGTTCCTTTAATGAAAACAATAAAAGTTACAAGACATCCTTAGTACAGTTACTATACACTTAAACATAACACACAGTGAGTATCCTCCACTGTCACTTGTCCAGGAATCTGATTCTAGACACTATAGATCCTCCCATCTCAGTATGTGACATCACTGGTCACAAAACCTACTGGGAGTGGCTACTGTATCCTTTCTGCAAGTTATCCTGTGATGGTTTGATGGGGAAAAGAATAACTCTGTATGTCCTTAACCTCTTAACGACTAATAGTCCTTGACAGAGAGGCTACATTTAATTGACATTTTAACTTTATGTAGTTTTTTGCTTTTATTTCCGTATTAGTGTAGTTTTTTAAATTTTATTTAAAATTATTTTATATATTTTATTTTCCCTCAGTGTACTTAGAAAGTAGTTGTTTTTTTATATCTTTCTTTTTGTGTAACTCTACGGAGCAGAGGAGCAGCATAAGGGGAAGAGGAGATGTAGTTGGAGGACTGGAAATAGGAGGCAGGAAAAACGTGGCAAAGGATGCTGAGGCATAAAAACTAAGAGATCCTAGGAGGCCTTAACCCGTGCCTCCACTACTACTTCCACCTCCATAACCACTATTACCTCCACCACTGCCACCAGTCTATTTTGTCCTTTAAAATGCAGCTCCTATATAAGTCCTCTTTCGACTACTTTAATAAATGTATAACTCCAAGTTGGGGGTGCAAACATAAAGAAAAAATTGGGGCAAAATAATAATAATAATATAGTGTAGTATTTCAGTGGGAAAAAAAGAAACCCATATATTGCTCTTACATGCTTTCACAGCTACTATCAATTCTCCAACTCATATGGTCTTCTCCCTCTGTCAGTATCTTAAAGTATGATCTCATGTGGAAGGGAGCAGAGGAGAATACATGTGCAATATTGGAAAACTGAAAATGATCCCTTGAATAATTTATTGCATTTACAGTGTTAAAAGAAAGAACTGGTATAAAAATGAATCCTTAACTCCGTATCTCGGTGTCCCCCCTATGTCCATTTAACTTCCTTAGTTGCCATCCATGTCACGTGACATCACTTCGAGTTCATCAGCTTCTAGTCCATGTTGAGTGTTTGCCGTCCATGGACTAGTAGCAGATGAACCGGAAGTGATGTCACAAATGAAATTAAATGGACACTCGATACGTCTTCCTCTATGCCAGAGTCATCACCAACGCCATCCCTGTCATCACCTAGGCGAGCCTCCACCACAAAAAATAGGACGAGCCATTGGTCTAGTGTTGCTTAGATATGCAGTCTCTCTTGAGCCAGTCACCACGAACAACACCACCACCAGTAGTACTAGCACCATCACTGGAGTGACTGGAACAGAGAAAAGAGGCAGGCAAAAGCTGCCCTTGAAGCCAGACCTGTGGACATTGTTCAGAATACAGTGCCTATTCTGTAAGGAAAAATCAGCAGGGATGAGAGTATTCCTCAGGTTAGACATGCCAAACTGGAAGAACACAGTTCTCCCACAGTTATCCCACAGTTTATGGGCGACACAATTAAAATTGAGAGGGACACAAAGGGTCGGCCTCCCCCCCTCATCCTCTTTGTCATCACTACTGTATAAGTTTATCCTCCAGTCTCTCTTTCCCTTGTATGGTGAACACACACGGGTTTTGGTGGATGGTAATAGTACAGGTTACATAGTGGCACTTGTCATCATCAGTTTTCAACCAGGCTCTCTCATACTTTCCCTGACCTGTGGTCTTCCAGTATCAGTTCTCTTGCTTCATCCAGGCTCTCATCCCCATTCCCCATGTGCACACTGTATGTCTATTATGGTTGTATACTTTGGCCAGCAGGTCTCAGGTGGTGCTACCACTGGTGGTGTTTTGGCGAGTGGTCAGTGGACACTGGTGTTGGTGAACTGGTGGTTGGTAAGGTACTACTGTGGGTGTTAGATTCTGGCCATTATGGTGGAAACATCATTGATCTTAGTTTCACGACCATAGTCTACCCCACCAGTGATGTACAATACTTGGTAGTATGATGGCAGAAATATCAATATATTTTCTCTTTAAACACTCTCTCTAGGTGACCTTATCACATCTCTTGGGTTCTAATATCACCTCTACTCTGATAACACACAAATTTACTTTTCAACCCCTGACCTTAAACCTGCTGCACAGACCAAAGTTTCTGACGGTCTCTCTGCTATATCATCCTGGAAATCACTCTGCCTACTCAAACTTAACATGTCAATAACAGAACTCCTCATATTTCCTCCCAATCCTGACCCCATTACATCATTCTACATTACTGTTGGAAGCAATACAACACACCCAGTAGCACAAGCACGCACCTTAGGTGTCACATTCGTTTCTCCCTGCGCAATATTTCAAAGATACACCATGTCCTCTGCTGCTCTGCTGCTAAAACTCTGATGAAGGCCTTCAGTCTCTCCCGTCTCGACTACCTGTATTGTAATCTCCTTCTGCCCGGCCTTCCTGCCTCTCACATGTCTCCCCTACAATCTTGGTTGAGATCCTGCACCAGTTTATTACTTTTCTCAATTACAATTCCTTACTTTTCACCCATCATTTTGTTTCGCATCACATAGAATGTTTGGATTTATATCTATACATTAACTTAGACAAAAAAAGTACATTCAGATATATTCAGGATAGCAAACTCCCAAAAAAATCTCTACTAGATGCAGCTGGCTACCATGTACACCCCCTATTTAAAGGTATTCCTAGGGAACAATTTTTGTGTCTTAGACGTAATTGTTCAACGGAAGATTTTCAGATCAAATCAAACAATCTCTTTACAAGATTTCTCAACTAGGGTTATGATGGAGTCAATATACAAGAGGTCCTGAACTATATGACTTCCACTGACAGATTCAATCGCATTTCAACAGATCCATTGTGACATACAAAGAAGAGGACCAGTAACAATGGAAGACAGGTTGATAATACCTCACAGGCATATTTACCATATTTTATATAGTACAGTAAACAAGCTACCATTATTTCTTCCATTGTTAGAAAACACTGGTCTATTCTTTCTTTAGCTCCACTCATGAAAAAATCACTTGCTTTGTTTCTAAATTTGTCTTAAAGAAGTCACAAACGCTGGGTAATATCATTTGTCCCAGCATCTTTCAGAGACCAAATACTGAGAGCAGCGTCATGGGATTTTTTCCATTGCTTTGAAAGTGTGGTCATTGCAAAATCTGCCGCTACTGTATATGCAAAAGACCCAGTCATTTCATGATAAAGACAGACATAAGATGTTTAAGATTAATTATTTTATGACATGTGATACAATATATCTTCTGAGCTGTTGATGTAATAGACAATATGTGGGACTCACTGCAAGACCCTTGAAGGTGCGGATTCTTGAACACATGAGACTCATTGAACATACTGTAGTGACACAAGTCACCCTGTATCTAAACATTTTTCTTATTGCCCATTGGGCACCATTAAGAATTTCAGGTGCCCCAGCACATTCACTGGAGGAGATAGGGTGAGTTTATTACCTCAACGGGAAGTTATTTTTTGATGTTTACTCTAGATAACCTTGCACCCAAAGGTCTAAATACTGAAAGGGTTCTCAAGCATTTCTTATAGGTTAATAACTGGCGAGGTGTACCTAAGTTATCTATAAAGGAAAAACAACCGCTCATCCATGTATGCAATGAATATAATTATAAATATAAATAACCACAGGTGCACTGAGGGATATATAACTGGTATATCTGGAATGATGCGAGAGAAGGATCAAAAAGGTTCCCTCACAATAGAGCACTCAATGTGCGGAATGCAGTAAGTGGACTAACAATGGTCTACCAGTATAGATACTGTTGATAGGTCAAATACGCCCATCATAACCGATGTAGCCAGGAAAAAACAATACATTTTTATTCAAATATATATATTAAAAACACTTAAATCACATTCAAACATTAAAATAACCCCATAATGGAGTGGGGCGATACTCCTCCCCTTGAAGAAGCGGGTTTAACCCACGCGAAACGATCGTCGGGACATGATGACGTCATAGGTGACGTCATCAGAAGTGGCAGCGTCTGATCGTTGGAGTAGCAGAAACCTCTTCAGCCAGGCTTGTATCAGTATGAGTGAATAGCGGTGTATCAAGCTGTGATTCTATTCACCGTTAGGTCATTGTAATACATTGCCTTTTACTTACCTTGGGTGAAAACGCTATTGCATTTCATTATGTTATGGATGCATACCCTATCGTAGTGGCAATATTGTACACACGGTACAACAGCTGAGTATATGAGAATACGCTCCATGGCTATAATTATATCCTACTAACAACGCAACACCTAATTGTATAGAGTATAGATCATAGAGGTTTATGTAGTGTCTGGGATACAGCTATAAACAATGGTTACTAGTTCTCCATGGTGGGGATAATACTCTACTATACCATTACTTTACTATGCAATATTTAACGCATGAATAACATATCTGTTCGCTAACATGTTATAAAGACCTGCTGCATGACATGTATTTAGGCTGATGAGAATAGCCACTACATTATTGCATTATTACGCAGTATTCAACATATGATCAACATATTTGTTCGCCAACAGGTTATAGAGGCATGCTATATGACATGTATCTAGGCTGAGAGTAATACCTATCTGCTTGTACTTACCTACTAATTGTAAGACAATAATATCTGTAAAATTTGACGCTTTGGACAGCATTATTAACAGGTATTAGAATCAATAACCAAAGGTTATATATCTTTGCTGATCGCGCCACTCCATTATGGGGTTATTTTAATGTTTGAATGTGATTTAAGTGTTTTTAATATATATATTTGAATAAAAATGTATTGTTTTTCCTGGCCACGTCGGTTATGATGGGCGTATTTGACCTATCAACTGTATCTATACTGGTAGACCATTGTTAGTCCACTTACTGCATTCCGCACATTGAGTGCTCTATTGTGAGGGAACCTTTTTGATCCTTCTCTCGGATCATTCCAGATTTACGAGGTGTACCTAAGGCAAGGTACACAAAGGATCCCAAATAGTGGCGCACTGCGGTCCTATTTATGTAATAATATGGTCAGAAGCAGCTGAAATTCCTAAATTAAAATCATTTTATTCTATAATAAAATGATTTTAATTTAGGAATTTCAGCTGCTTCTGGCCATATTATTACATAAATAGATCCGCAGTGTGCCACTATTTGGGATCCTTTGTGTATCTTGCCTTAAGTACACTCTCCAGTTATTATTGCATTTTCTCCCAGGTGGCACGCAATTACCTCTAAAGGGGTTTTGAGCAAGGTGTCTCCACATTCTTTCTTATAGGGTACACAGATATAATAATAATTATGCATTAATGTATGCGGTTACCCCTCGACTTTCTTTAAGTCAAGCATAAGTCTCTATTTATATACTCCAACATATTAATCTGCTCCATTTTGTATATCCACACATATTGTTTTATTTCAGGATATATATTGAGGTGCTTGCTCTCACATTTCTTGAGGGACAGATCATCCAACACATATTGTCTCATTGTAATGTAATATACTGATGAGCCTGGGCATTCGATTTTTACTAATTTTCGAGATTAATAGATTTCCTTCATTTATAGTCGTGTGGACAATTATTACATGGATCTGTTGATTATTCTTTTAAACATTTGATGTCTTTTGCATATCTCTTGTTGGTCCATTGGTCTCCATATGGTACAATATTACCTTCTATTTTCTGAGCGGAATTGATGTTTTCATTCTCTTTTTCTGTTCCTTGGTCTAATTTAAAAAAACATTCATTTATATATACTATAGGATGTATAGAAGTTATTAAAATTAATTTTTTAGCGGTGTCTCCTTAATAATAGATCTAGGATCAATGCACAGACGTTTTTGGATGCTAATGTCAAGTTCTACATTATATGTCTGTTAGTTATTTGATCTATATTTTCATTTAGTGTTCTGTTCTAACTTGTATGTAATTGTCCTACAAAACTAACTAATTTGTACCCATATGTGATATTCATCCCTGTTTATGTGTACTAATATATTATGGGATACCCAAAAATGTACTATATTATATATATTCGTAGGAGTGCATCTATTACATTATATGATTACATATCCCTAGAATTCATTGTACAGTAGCTTATAGATAATCAGGAACATCTATCATTATTAACTCCTCCAGGCATGGATAATCTATAACCAAATATACATATACAGTATGGTTATCTGTCCTGAGTGGTACACAATGAACTAGGTTTATTTATACGCAATTTCATGTGCCACATACAATGTTTCTCTTTGAATAGTTAAAGACATTTTGTTGCCATTTTAGTCTCATTGACTTTGCAACATATGTGAAATTGGTTGTTTTATTGTTACATTTTCATACAGAATCCCTGGGTAGTTTATACAGAGCAAACTATCAGAACTAAGTTCCCATGCAGTTGGAGCAGAATATCCAACAATTTTATATCATTATGGAGTTATTGATTATATGTATATATTGACATATGCAACACGTTGCTTATTGCCAGTTTAATTTACTTTATTTACCCTTTAATCATGTGATTAATTGGTATCAGGATCGTAATGGTGAGGCTTTTTCTGACACATATTTTCTTAATTACTACTCATGATGTCATAGGTGGGCACTATATTCAATGGACTTCAAACCTCTTTTTTCCCTACTCCTTGAGAAAGCACCCTAGCGGTTTGAAATGCTTGGGAGAATTTAATCATGTGTTTGTTTGAATAAAGCCTTTAAACAGTATATTTTTTCAAGTCGGGTCCCTGAGTTGTAGTTTCGGGTCTGATTGCAGTACTACACATGTTTTCTCTTTTTTATGATTTCCCCTACAATCTATCCTAAACGCTACTGCCAGAATCACTTTACTTTCTCCTAAATCTGTCTCAGCATCTCCCCTGCTGAAATCCCTCTCATGTCTTCCTTTCAAATTCCGTATCACACACACAATTCTCTTCCTTACTTTTAAGGCTTTACATTCTTCGGCCCCACCTTACATCTCAGTCCTAAATTCTCACTATACACCATCCCGACTCTTGTGTTCTTCTCTAGTATGTCTTCTCTCTACCCCTTTTGTATCTAAAGCTGTCTCCCACCTTAAACCTTTCTCACCCACTGCCCCACACCTCTGGAATGCCCTTCCCTTCAATATCCGTCTGGCAGCCTCTCTCTCCACTTTTAAACCCACATCCATAATGAAGCATATGGGTAGCTCTGTGGTTGATACTATACACTTCATACATCAACCTTTGCCCCTTGGAGAGTCACTTACCAGAACACCCTTCCACTGTCTCTGTACGTTCTTTCAATTTTCCAATTAGATTATTACTTCAGGGAAGGGACTCCTTTTCCTAATGTTACTTTTATGTCTGAAGGGCTTATTCCCATTATGTGTTATTTTTATTATTTGTTATTTATATTATTATGTCACATGTATTACTGCTGTGAAGTGCTATGTACATAAATGGCGCTATATAAATATAGATATACATACATCCATACAATATGCTGTGTGTGTGTGTGTGTGTGTGTGTGTGTGCACGCGCGCGCGTGTGTGTGTGTGTGTGTGTGTGTGTGTGACCACTCTTTGGGATAACAATGGCTTTAAGGGATTAACTGTGTGGGTCCACACAGTGACACCCCTTACCCATCACATGGTGCTGGGTGATTCGGCAATATCATAGACCTGCCCTCTTCTGCCAGTGATTGTGATGTCATGGCAGGATACATAATGGAGGAAGATGGTTCTGGAAGGTCAGGTCTCAGGAGGAGTCATAGGTGAGGGATCTCATTGTGAATAGTGTATATGGGTTTATTATAATTATATATATATATATATATATATATATATATATATATATATATATATATATATATGAAAAAAAGGAAAGAAAAAGAAACAGGCGCACACCTAGTGCATTACCATAATAAAATTGTATTAAAGGAACATAAAATCTGTAAAATGCCCACTCACAAAAATACAGCAATCAATAGCATGTATGAGATAGGCTCTCATGTGCCAACAGCTCGATCATCAGCGTCCGGCTCAGGTTGGTGGCGGCGTCACGTGACCCTCCTTCGTGCAGCCAAAACCGGAAACGAACCACCTCGCAGTCAGTGTTCAGCGAGAGAGGTCATATATGATGTCACCATGTGCGTTCTATCAAATGACTAATTCAATAACATATTGGTTAATTATGTGAAATTACCTCCCTATAAATATCATGGACTGACGTTTAGAGGGTATTCCCTGAAGAAGTCATCATCGATAACGAAACGCGTAGGGCGTGGTTAGATTGCGGCCGCCATTTGCCCACAAACATTGTTGCTACTTGCAGTCAGATTTTGGCTCTTGTGTGTGTTTTTACGGCCGTTTTACAACTATCCAAAGGACTTTTAAAGCACTTTTCCCTGGAGGGACCTCTCTCGCTGAACACTGACTGCGAGCTGTTCCGTTTCCGGTTTTGGCTGCACGAAGGAGGGTCACGTGACGACGCCACCAACCTGAGCCGGACGCTGATGATCGAGCTGTTGGCACATGAGAGCCTATCTCATACATGCTATTGATTGCTGTACTTTTGTGAGTGGGCATTTTACAAATTTTATGTTCCTTTAATACAATTTTATTATGGTAATGCACTAGGTGTGCGCCTGTTTCTTTTTCTTTCCTTTTTTTCAGATATGATTAGGGACTGGTGATCTCTTTGAAGCGAGCTGCAGGAACCTGGTGTTATTGCCATTGGAACAGGACTTTGTGTATTGAAGGTTTTTTTATTTTTTACTTTTCAATTTTTGGTACAAAATATTTTTTAATTTTTTATTAAATAAATTTAGATTTTTACATATTCATTTTTTAGGGATCAATTGTTGAGTAATTGCATTATATATTGTATTTATTCATTGTTTTATCATAGTGTATCAGCCAATATCTAGCCGCCCCACTAAACGCTTCCATAATTAGCTATTGGTTCTTTTAGAATTCACTTTAGTCAGGATATTTTAGAGGCGCTACTTCAATTTTTTCCCTTGTTTTGATATATATATATATGTATATATATATATATATATATATATATATATATATATATATATATATATATATATATATATATATATATATATATACTGTATGTCAAGTATATGGTAAGGATTCACTTACTAGTTTTCCTGTTAGAGACAGTGCCCTGTTTAGATAGCATCCCCAGGAATAGTTCCACACTACTCTAAAGATTCACATAGAGGCAGCCTTTGCTCAGAGGGGGTTCCCAAAGCCACAGCCCCAACGCATTGTTGGACCAGCCGCATTGGAGGGTCCATAGTTGACTCTCACCAAGAAGGCCACGTGATGGCATTCAGTACCAGTGACAGGTGTACTGATCATAGACATAGAGAGAGCAGTACAAGCCTAACAGGAGCCCAACGGAGATGGGGCACTATTGAATCTACACAGCAGATAAATCCTTTAGGTAACAGGAGTTATTCAAGTCACAGCACCTTCCTAGCAGGCTGAGATAGGGGGCAGCTAAGGAAGAGGATACAGGCAGCACATACAGAAAATAGTGATGATATTATACACAAAGTGATTTGTACTGGTTAAATGAGCCTTTAACGATGGTGATAAATAAAGATGCCGTATGCATGAATATAGTTCCTGGCACACATCATTGCATTACCAATGACCAGCCCGTACAAATCAAGCACCCTGACAAGGAAACCAACACTGAGCAAGCCAAGTTAGGATACATATAACCGTTAAGGTGATTAAGGGGTTAGGGGCCATTAGATTGTTTTATTTCATATATTATTTCTGGCAATGGAGGACATGGCCCTGCAGTATGCTGACAAGGATGCCCTTCATGATGACAGGGTAAGTAGAACGGTTTTTATTTACTTTATTTTGGCTGCCTAACTAATGTTTAAATTAATAATGGGCAAATGAGCTAGTATCCATATCTGGATATTAGTTATTTTGCCCATTACTGTACTTTATGTGTTTTTGTGGGGGGGAGGGGAAGAGGTGTATTTATTGAAATGTATGCCATATTTATTTTTTTAGAATAGGATTGGTACTGCAGGCCAGAGGGGACACGCAGGGAATCACCTGAGGACCCCCGGACACCCAAGGGGATCACCCGAGGACCCTGGATACCCACGGGACCACCCAAGGATCCCAGAAACACCCACAGGGGCAACCAGGGGACCCCTGTTGGGTCCCCGGACACCCATGGGAACCACTTGAGGGCCCCCAGATACCTGTGGGAACCACTCGAGGGCCCCAAACCCGTGGGAACCACCAGCAAGTCCCCAAACACCTGTGGGAACCACCTGAATGCCCACAGACATCCGTGGGAACCACCCGAGAGCCCCAGATACCTGTGGGGATGCCCTGGGGACCCCCAAACACCAATACGGACCAACCAAACACCCAGTTGGGGCCCCTTGACATCCGCAGTGACCACACGGGGACCCAATTGGCCCCCTGACACATGCAGGGACCACCTAGAGGCCCACGGACACCCACAAGGAACACCTGGGGACCCCTGCAGGCCTCTGGTATGAATCCTGCGTATAAAAAAAAATGATGGTTTTATGTGGGGGCACGGGTGGGTTGTGTATTGGTAATTATAACATATTGTAATGTTTATTGTGGGCAGTAGGGTGAGAGAAGGGCCAAATCTGCTGTTGTCCATTAACCCCTTCATTGCCTTAGCGGTTAGCTGCTAAGGTAATGAAGTTGACTGTATAGCATTATTATTGCATGGGATTTATGCCGGGGGTCTCCGGTGGTGATATTAATGGATTTCAGCTTAGGAGACTCCCAGCATCAATCCGATGCAGGAAAAATTCATTTTTTGTTCTAAGTCCCGTCCCTTATGGCAGGTTCTCACCACCTTCACGCCAAATTTTCGTGGCATGAGGATTTTGTGAGAATTGCACAAGTTTCAGAACATGCCGATAAGTGGCTTATCGCCGCTCACGCAGCATTTTTTTTTAATGGGATCTGTTTGGGGTGATTCAGTCTTTTATCGCCCACTTATCGACGCTTACAGAATCGTTGTAGGTATTTTGGGTGATAAGGGCTCCATAAGTGGCTTATGAACGCTTAGTGCATAGGCCCCTGTTTCTTTAATCATGGATGCATTCTGAATATCTGGGCTATCATTCTGATCCATTTCTTCAAACAGGTATATGTCTGTGAGCTGATTTCTTCTATGAATTGAAAGAACTTAAATCTCATTAACCTCTGTCTGGTATGTTTCTATGAGCTGATTTCTTCTATGAATTGAAAGAACTTAAATCTAATTAACTTCTGTCTGGTGAACACTACAAGAAAATCTGGACTCTGCACCACAACAACAACAACTTTGCAACTGTGAGAACTTGGCTTGCTAAATGCTGTGATTATTTGTACTCTTCCTTTCCTCCAATATCTGGGAAGTCTCTCCTCCCGCACATCACTATGCCCTCCATATTGCCTTTTCTGTTTAATGTCTCCTCACTCCTTTGTGAACGTTTCCTGTTCTCTCCAACTTCCAAACTTCCATCCTATCCACATTTCTTTATCTCTCCTCCCCTCCATCTATTCATTTGCCCATAAACTGCAACATTATATATACACCTCTCTCCCAACAACTTCTTTACCCATCAATAAAAAGCACCTCCACAAATCCTCTATTCAAACCCTCTATCTACCCCTTCTTGCTGCTGGGGATCTCCCCTAAGCCTGAACCCAGACATACACACCTGCTCTCACCCACACCTCCCTCCCATCTCTTCCACTGTAAATGATGTTAACCTATCTGATTTAATACTGACTAACCTTAAAACTCGCCCCACAAATCAAGCATCCCAATTGCCTGCATCATGGCTATTGTCCCAAAGCCACAGTCATTCCTACCACCCATTGTGGCTAAGCACTGCCATCTACAGCATTTACTGTATTCCCTCACCTGCTGTCTCTGTAAGTCTCCCAACATACCTCTTAGATTGTAAGCTCTTCGGGGCAGGGATTTCCTTTCCTATTGTCTGATTTTGCTGCACTTATTTTATTATTATAACTCCCTGTACTGTATTCTTTGTGAAGCGCTGAGTACACGTTTGGTGCTATATAAATAAAGACATACAATATAATACAACAGCTATCCCTGTGTCTGTTATACTCTCATTTCACAAATGTTCTCTCTCATTATTCAACTCTGCTACTGGGGCAACAATCACACAAATAAAACCTACGCTCTAAGAGTTTTTCTTCACATGAGAAACATGTTAAAAGAATTATACTGCATGTCCTCCCCTCCACTTTCATATAGTATAGCACAGTTAGAACATATACTCAGAAAGCCACGAGCACTGTACTGTATTAGTACTGTACAGTAGTACCAACATAGATGTTTTGATTGTGGCTAATTGTGGTGGAAAATGCTGTATGAGTGCTGCTGACTTGTTAAAACCTCCCTATCCTTTCTAAAAATATGTTCAACCTATTTTTTTGAAGATATCTATTGCATCTACTATCAGTGGGTAATACATTCCCCATTTTAACTGCCCTTACTGTAAAGAACTATTTCCTTTGTTGCTGGTGATATCTCCTTTCCTTCAACCTTAATTGATGAATCTGTGTCGTTTGCACTGATTATTACTGAATTTAGCTTTTCAAGAACCCTTGGGTGCATGCAAGTGGGGCCAGGTGCTTTATTTACTTTAATTTTAGTACGTTGCCTATGCACGTCTTTCGCAGTTATCCAATTGTTCGTTAATATATAGGTTGTGGCTTCCTCTAGGCAGTAAGGGAGAAAAAAGGTGTTAAAGGGAGGGTAAGGAAGGGATTTAGAGGAGATTTTAGAAAATAAATGGAAGGATGAAGACAGCTCTGTCTCTCAGGGATCTGCAAACAAATTCCGCTACCTAATTACAAACAGAATATAGCTGGAACACAGGTTAAAAAGGTGGATATCTCACCCCTCCCCACCTTTTTAACTTGGGAGGTTTTTTCATTTTGCTGTATGAACAGGATCTACTATGACTGTATCCTCTCATACAGAGGTAGAAGGAAAGGTTCACAGTTTAGTGTTTGGACCTGAAAATTTGGTTATACCTTGATGTTGGTATGCAAGCTTATGACGCTTTGGCCAAAGGGTTTAACTAAATAACCAAGAAAATATTATTATTGAAGTATTTAAATTTTATACGTATTACCATATATGTTTTGTCAATTGGATGTAGCATTGGGCACCCCTGTCTTTTGTTGTATACATTTTCTGGTATATTATTGCCCATCTTTAATTCAAGCTTGAATTGAAACAAGATTCTACCTAGTTTTTGACTACGGTTTTGGCAGTAGAGGCAAAAACACAGTTTCAATCATTCTGAACTGCAGAAGTTTAGGGTATCTTGTAAACGCATCTATCATTTCTGGCAACTGAACTCTAACACTACTGAGTAGATTTTACAGGAATATAACATGCTGCTTCAACAAAATGCAATTGTTGTATGTAAAATGTTTCTAATGTACAAGATACAAAAAATGTGGTAAACCTAGTTGACTAGTCACATGGCTTATATAAAGTGGTATGATTGTTTATACTGTAGCATAATAGCTTGAATTTAAATAGCCTGCAAATAGTGCCTGTTCTGCCATTGTTAATAAAAGATTTGATAACTAAAACAGTACTTGCAGTTACGGTGACATGAGCTCCATGCTGTGATCTGATACAGATCACCTTTTTTAATTCCCTTGCTAACAAAACTAACTATTGAGACCGTGTTTAAAATTCATACACCATATTCAAACCGCGACATTTCTTCACATTTAAAAGGACAAAAAGAATAAAAAGGTTATGTAATCATTCAGTTCTATGCATAATTATAATCTTCCATTTCCAAATTTAGCCCACGTTTTCTGGAAAAAAAATGGAATATTAAATCATTTGAATAATTAACCACATTGTTACTGTAGTCATTAATTAGTAATGAGCTACGTCTGTATTTTTCCAATGTGAAAATACTCCAGTTTATGTATATTTAGAAATACGTTTCCATGTGTTTTGGTAAGCTTACTTACTTCTTATAGTACTTGCAATGCTTTATATTTTTTTTTTAATAGAGTGCTATTGAGGAGTGACCATAAAATCTAAAAACAAGAAACACATGATTAACACACATCCAAGTTCACTAAAACCCATGCAAGCTAACAGCCCGCATCTCCCACCCTCCAAGAATACACCAGACATTCAACAAGAAGACCACAGCTTTATTTAAAAATAAATATCCAAACTTTGCACACCCCCTACCTGGCAGTCCTACAATAGTTCAGTGCCCAATGAGATAGCCGTGGCTCCTGACTAGTGCTGTTAACCATTGACAGTAGGAATAGCCGAATTATTCAACCAACCCCAATCAGCGGGCAATCTTACCCAGAACTTTTCTTAAACTTCATGGGCCCTCCTAGCCTGGCAGGCCAGCCCTGAAAACAGCTGTGACGCAAACATCAAATAAACACAAATACAACTTCCATACTCCATTGTAGAGCATTTTCCCTTTCATTATATTTTTTCCTGTCGAGAAACATATATTTAAAAAACAAACATTATGCACAAACAGAGAGGGCATGTACATGTGCTGAGGGGTCGCATGGAAAGAGGCCCCCCCTGCTCTAGTCCCCCTCTTATGTGCCCACCCACTAGTATACCTCCCCGCCAGGCTGGCGGTAACGGCCAGCCTTGCAGGGCTGGGGGACAGAGTGACACTATAGGGCACACTATATTTTATCATTAGTAACCCTTACTTACTTATATCATACGGTTTAAAAGACTACACATCATTAACCCCTTCCTAATAATTCCTTTAAATTGGGCTTCTACTTACATAATCTGGTCAAAGTAGGAGAAGCTTGACCACCACGTCAAACCGGTGATAAAAAGGGTTAATATGGCTACAGATGTAGCCATATCTATTTCACTTATTGATAACTCAGAATATCATGTTATAACAGAGAAAATCAGTTTGCATCAGCTATAATGGCACTATAACCCAGAATATCAGACTATGGGCCTCATGCAGAGAGCATCGTTATTTCAAAACTCGCCATTTTTTGTTCAATTTCCTTCAGAAAACGGCATAAAATAGCGAGTTGCGAAAAACGCGCCATTTTTTTATTTCTATGTTTAAAACTCGCCTCGCGGCTGGCGAGAACCTCCATCGCGCCATTTTTAAAACTCTCCGAATGCAGAGAGGTGCGAACGGCATGTAGCGGCTGTTCGCGCCAAAAAAAGGCGCGATTCTCGCATTTTTGCCGCGCCACGAAAATATGGCAAGATGGCGCTCGCCGCCTATAGTAAAGGGGAAAAAAAAGGCGCGAATTTGTTTTTACACGTTTCTGAAGCGCGCATCTCGCCAATTTAAACTCGCCACACGCATCCATGTTAAACATAGCAGAATTCGCACTTTTCTGCATATGGAGAATAAAACTCTCCAAAAAAGCTACTTTTTATGAAATTCGCCATTTTTAAAATTCTATGCTCTCTGCATGAGGCCCTATACCTCCATAACATACCAGCGGCACGGCAGCAATACATCTTGCTAAATATGTATGTTGAGTTTTAATGAACTTGGATGGGATCTTGTGTTTTGCTATTTAAAAATGATACATCTGGATAGTTTCCCGGATAAATATATATTTATTATTTATATTATAATTATAACATTGAAGTAATGCAAAACTTGACAAAATCCCGGTCTGACAAACTGGGGTACCATTAAAATTAGGTTGTCGGTTTCGGTAAGTAGTTATGTAGTAAATCTGTGGAGAATGTCAAATTACAAATAAAGTATATATTGAATACTCCTGTAGTCAAGGCTATTTTCTAAAGCTTGCGCAGCCATGCAAAAATTATCACACAAGCCCATTTAAAAACACAATTTAGCAATAATTCCACCAACAGCATTTAATAACTGTTTAAGACAAGGAATTTGCACATATCACATTTTTTGCCAAGTCTCATAGGAATCTGGGCATCTCTACAGAAATCTAAACTGTTGTAATTTTTGCAAAGTACCCTTTTCATATTAACTTGAAATGTTTTGAATCCTTGATATGAGCCGTGAAACAGGACCACACATCCATAGCCACAGTATTTCAAAATGCTGGCATGGTATTTTCATGCCTCGTCAGACTTTATCACCTGAAAGTTAGTCACTAACTAAAAGGAAATATTGTGAAATGATGCATGTCATTTTTATAATTAGAATTCTGAACGCTGTACATGTGGTACAGTATATGTATTACATTTTATAAAAGAAAATAAGTGACATTGAATAACCACATTAAATAATGTATGTTATGTTATCTCAGTAATAAAAAATATATTTACATGTCATTATATGGTTAACCATGGATAAAATTGTTAATTTGTGTTGGAAAAATTACTAGATGGGTGAACTACTGCAGTGAAAATCCAATCTGCGGATTTCTTACCAAAATCCGATCTGCAGATGGAAATTTGATGATGGATCTGATGGGAATAGGGTTGCCAGGTGTCCAGTATTGAACTGGACTGTCCTGTATTTGGACCCTCTGTCCAGTACAAAATTAGAGGTAATACTCGACGTGTGTTTCTGGTATTACCTCTCTGGACATAGTGACCTGACAGGCTTGGGGGAACGCGGGAGGGAGAGAGCAGGGCTGTTGCTAGTGGGTTGGGCAGCTTCCTCCATCCTGACTGGCTGCTGCTGGATAATGCAGCCAATCAGAAGGAGGTGTCAGGAGCCTGAGGGTGGGCCAAGTAGAGGAGGAAACATCATGGAACGGAGAAGTGCGTGTGTTGAGCATGTGTGTCTCGAGCACATCACACCTTTCACCATTGTGTCCAGTATTTTTGGAGAAGCTACCTGGCAACCCTAGATGGGAAGGAGATGTGGGGCATGCAGGGAGAGGGGGAGGAGGGAAGGGGAACAAGCCGATTCTTCTGAATCTGCCATTTTTTTAAAATTATTAGTAGTCTGCTTTGGACGTGTGAGGTAAAGTTCCGTACTATACATAAAGAACAAATAAAGTTTAATGTCCCTGTTTACCTAACCTGTAGGATGTATATTATGTAGGAACATTTCAAAATTATACTGAGGTACTGTATGGCTTATTCGGGAAAGTACTATACTGTATGGCTGAAAGGTAGAGCAAATGCTGCATACCAAAAAACTTGAACAAATCTATGATACTAATACCGGTGCTTCAGGTTCCACGGATAGCCTGCCAATAATCCAGAGTGAATCCAAAGTAAAGAAAATGAATCAGAGCACTACGGGTTTTCTTTGTGCAAGATTTATTTTGCCAAAAATAAACACAACGTTTCGGCCTGTAGCTGGCCTTTATCAAGTGAAAGTGGCATCTTTCATGCCAGCTACAGGCCAAAACAGGCAAACTCCTGGGTGGAGCCGCAAAGAAATTCGAAATAAAAAATGGAACGAGAAAGGGGTGCCCCTTGTCCCCTCTCCTCTTCGCTCTGACAATTGAACCTCTAACGTCTAAAATACGACACAATATAAATATCCAGGGCGTACTAATTGGTGAAAAAAATTACATAGTCTCATTATTTGCCGACGATATTATTCTTACATTAACGCAACCCCAGACATCCCTTCACAAATAATTATCAGAATTCGGCAAAATATCAGGTTACAAAATTAATAATGACAAGTCAGAAGCCCTAAACCTAAATCTATCAGAACTAGAGATGGAATTACTGAAACTAAACTTCAATTAGAAATGGAGTCCTTCATACATCAAATACTTGGGAGTACATGTATCAAGGAACTACCATTCCCTTTATCAAAATAACTATCCAACCCTCTTTAGGAAAATTTAAAGAGATCTGGATAAATGGGAAGGATACCAGATCTCATGGATCGGGAGACTGATCTCAGTTAAAATGAATATACTCCCCAGATTATTATACTTCTTTCAGATGCTCCCGGTCCGAATCCCTGGTTCTGAACTGAAAAATATTCAAAACATTTTTCACTTTATTTGGCAGGGTAAGAGACTCAGAGAAGCAAGATCAGTTCTCCTGTCGCCCAGAATGAGGGGAGGCTTGGGAGTCCCAGATATATGTCTCAAAATATTATCAAGCAGCCCAATTAAGACAGGCGGTTATGTGGAACTCGGACCCAGACCAGCTCTGTTGGCTAGCAGTTGAATCTCAATACTCCAGAACGCCTTCCCTGCCAGCTTATCTTTGGTGTGGGGATAAAGGGACTGATATGGCGCCAAAATTTGAACAGGGTGCGATGAGGCACACATGGGAAGTATGGCTGAAAGCTAAAACTAAATTCCAGCTTTCCTCCACCAGCTCATAGCTCACCCCAATATTCAACAACCCTAGATTCCCCCCAGGGTGCAAAACTAAACAATTCGACAAATTCAAATCATTAGGGATCAGAGCAGTCGCGGACCTGTTGAGCGATGGAAAGTTCCTGAGCTTCCAAGATTTACGCACTAAATTCAACATACCTGAGCTAGATACATTTAAATTTCTCCAAATTCTGCACTTTTTACAAAAAATGTCCCCAACGTTTAAATTTCCCCCTCTCACAAAATTTGAGAAGCTGTGCCAAGAAGGAATACACCAAAAAGGTCTAATAACACAAATATACGCCGGAATGGAGTATCCAGCGAACCTCACCGCACACGATTATATGCTCAAAAGGGCGACGGAATTGAACATGGTTATTGACAGAGAGGACTGGGAAGAAATATGGGACTCGGCCTCAGGAACTTCCATATGTACCACAGTGAAAGAAAACATATATAAAATAATGTATCATTGGTATCTTACCCCAGTGAGACTAAAACAAATCTACCCTCTGGCCTCTGACTTATGTTGGAGAGGCTGTGGACGAAGAGGGGACATGGCCCATATCTGGTGGCTATGTCCAGAGATTCAGAAATGTTGGCTTATAATACAAGATTTAATAAAAGAGGTCACAGACCTCACAATTCCCATTGATCCACTGACCTTCCTATTGGGCAGACCAATAGAGGAAATTGATCGCCCAATATGGAAATTAATCTCCATTCTCACAGCAGCGAGATGCTCAGTTGCGTTCTCATGGAAGAAGGTAACGCCCCCCACAAAACAAGATGTAAAGAAAAGACTCAATGAGGTCATGACAATGGAAAAACTTACAGCCTTCCTCAAGCGCTCGACGGAAAGATTCTATAAAATATGGGAGCCCTGGCTAACCCACTAACCTAAACCAAAATATACTTCACTAATTAATATGAACGCATAAGGGATGAGAGGGTCATGCCGGTCAAGGGGAGGGAAGGTCAACTCCCTTCAGCCCCCCCCCCCCGACCTTCCCCTTCACTTCTCTTTCTCTTCCCACTCTTTTTATCCTTATCCAGGCCCCCGGGCCATTATGTGTCCTAAGGCCATCCCCCCAGGGGTCACACCCCGACCCTTCTACTACCTGAACAAGGAAAAATATTATTGTATTAGGCCATATATGTAATGTAACGCAATGTATGTAAACCTAAATATGCCTAATAAAAACATTTGGGGAAAAAAATGCCATATAATTAAAAATAATAACATTTTATTCAACATAGTAGTGTTAGCAATAGCAATATAACATGGGGTGAAGGGTATATATACAGGTGTATTAAAATCTTGGTGATGGTGATGCTGCAGTATGGAGGTATATAGCTCCTCCTGAGCCTATACTGAGTAGTCTGTGTCAGTGGGAAAACTATCCCTAGACAGTAATATTAGTTATACAGCATAGAATATGTCTACATAACTATAAATCAGGTGATCAAAGTTAAATACTGCTGGATTGCAAAATAGAGAACAGGATTGCCTGTCTATGAAGATAGCAATCCATTTGCACAAGGAACACCAGTTTAGCAAGATAAGTACAAATACAAAATTTCCACTTGATACATACGTATCCAATGATGCCTAGATGTGCTATAATGTATCTGAATACAAGCTATTGGTTACCCGATTGCAACAATTTGCACAAATCCTAAGCAAATACAGGCAGTCTCTACTACTACAGGCCGAAGCCAAACAAAGAGTCAGCTACGTGTGGGTAAATACCCTATGACCCTGGCAGTGTGTAGTTACGGCTAATAAGTAGGTAAATGCAGTCAGCACCTAACTTGACTTAAGTACGCCTGAACATAGGGACATGACCCTTGCGCAGTCTACATTTTGCATGAGTCCAAAAAAAGTTGAAATAGTTTCTATTACTGCACACCGACGTCAAGCAGAAGGTCATCTGGAAGTGGGTAATTAGCCCATAACCATGCCAATATTCAGTTGCTGCTAGCAAGTGAGTAAATGCAAACAGCCTCTAAATTAACATCAATTCGTATGCACATATAAATATGACCACTGCACAGCCTGTATAAATGACCACACACCCCGTCGGGTGACTTCATAGAGTATACAAGTAAACCGTTCAATGTTAAAGACAATCTCAATGTCCGAACGGTATGGCAGATTGGTAATTAAGCATTATAATAAAGCATATGTAAAGCATATGTGTGTGAACACAAGCGCCATACGACCCGTATCTCTATATATCTTAACTGCCCTCTACCTACACCGAAATAACCTATACTGCTTTCTTCCAGATCTGACTCTTAAGCTTCACACGGGAGACATCGGAACCCCCCCTAACCAAGAAGACAGGTAGGGAACACCTCCCCTCCAAAATATAACATTGTGGGAATGAGGGTACCTGGACATATAGGGACTGCGGATCAGGTAAGATCCCAGCTGGGATTGCTGCTTTAGATATTATGAAGCGGAGGCGTCCAGACACTGGTTAAGGGGTTCAGGAAACTAGTCATTCCCATCTGGCTTTTTTTTCTAGATCCGACATTTACACACACTGGCACACTCTCTCACTCTCACACTCACATAACAAGGACTAATTATAGTAAAATATAAATGTAATACAATAAATAAACATTTCAAAAACAAATGTTGTTATTATCTCTTATTAGTTCAATTTCTTTCTTTAAAAAAAAAGTGGGCTGGGGGTGGTGCCGGGGCGGGGCCGGGGGAGGGGATAAGGGCGGGCTAGGGGCAGGGCGAGTAGATTTTTTGGTTCGGCGAGTAGATTTTGGGTGATTTGTCAAGCACTGTATATATATATATATAAAATATAAATGTGTTTGTTTATTTGGAAGTGAATTAATGTTATGGTGGTCAACATGAACATAAATATTTAGGTTAAAGTGTCATGATAATTAGTGAAGATGTTCATAATTATATAAATAAATGAGTGATATGGTGAACAATAACGAATGGGCTATGCATTTAGTGATATGCATCAATAATGACAACATACAGTTCATACAGTATCATAACAATAATATATATTTGTACGTTCTCCCCACCAATTAGATTGTAAGCTCTTCGGAGCAGGGACTCCTTTTCTACAATGTTACTTTTATGTCTGAAGCACTTATTCCCATGATCTGTTATTTGTACTATTCGTTATTTATATGATTGTCACGTGTATTACTGCTGTGAAGCGCTATGTACATTAATGGCCCTATATATATTTGAAGACATACATACATACTTACATGCTGAAACAACCTTCCCATATTTAATACATAATTAATAGAATAAATAATAAAATGGATAGATTGTATACTGTATGGCAAGTTAGCTGCCTTTAACCTGCGATGTGCATGTGTATATAGAATATGATAACGGCCTAATATGAAAACTCATATGGGATGTATAAGTGGCTCTTATAATAACTACATAGTTGAATTCTATAGCGCCACCTAGTGAAAAGCATAACCAAAGTGAAATTACTATTATTTGCTAAAAGACAGGTAACAATTCTCTTAATAAAGGAATTAGTTCAATGTAATCATTGAGACTTCCAGGAGATTTGGACTGGAACATATACAGTAGATCCAGTACTGTTCCCTCTTGGCGAGTTGGAGGTCTCTATTACCTAATCTTTTATTAGCAGGTGTAGTCTCAATACCCATACATTTTAATTTGCTAGGATCACAGTTGTGGGTTTGCAGAAAATGCTTAAGCAGATAGGTGAGAGGTTGGTTTTTCCTGCAAAGGGCTACAGTGCTGCCAATACTTGGGACTCCTTGGAGTTGATGAAGCTGCCCGGGACGGAGCGTCTGAACACCATGGGTAACTGCACCTTCAGGGTGTTCAGGACCACTGCACTTTGAACAGGAAGAGGGCTTTCAAGGACATGGAGAGCCGATCCATTCTTGGCCTGGAGGTGAAGGAAACCTATAATCAGTCTTAAAGGAAAATAGCAAGAATAGGAAACTATAGAGATGAGCGAAATTCACTTCACCTATGTTCGTGTTAGCCTTTGCAAAAATGTTACAATTTGCAAAAAAACTTTATTGGAACTTTTTAACCCCAGAAGTTTGTGTTAAAATATAACACAAGATATAGTTATCTCTGTTTTGGAAATGGTTGTACTGTAAGTAAAATACAGTAGGACTATCTCTGCCTCTGTTTCTCTCCCTGTCTACATTGGGGATCAAGAATTACATCTCAATTTGCTATTACTTGCTCTCAGATCTTCGTATTGAAAATCTCATTCTGTAAGATTTGCGGAAATATGTTAGAGAATATTCTCTAATTTCTGTTCTGACTTGATCTTTAATCTGATGGTTTTTCACAGATTTGTGATGTTTTTTTCTTTTGCAGCTGTTCCTTTCAAGGATATTTAACCCCTTTGCTGTTAGAGGGCACACAATATATTTTAGGCCACTCTAACAGCAAGGGGCTGAAGATAGGAAGATGTTATGGAGACAGAGACGCAGAGATGGCATTTCGGAAGAGAGCAATAAACCTAAAGAGCCATCTGGGGACTTTGATTGATGTTTTGCTTCAAGAACATCAAGGATGTCAGCTTACACTGTAGCATGTCGATTTTTTTTACGTTGCTGCAGTGAAATCACACCTGATGCTTAACTATGTCCATAGTAGTAGAATTTATCTAATTTTTCAACTGCTTTAAGAAAATTATAATCTGCAGTGGCATGAAATAAAATAGCTCCATTGTAGTATCTCTCCATAGTTCCCTAAATCAATAGATTCAGCAGGTAATTAATGTACAAGTCCTTTCTCTAAGTGGCTCTTTAATTGACCCCTAAGCATCTCCAACCTTTCAGCCATAACATTCTGAGGTTGCCTGAGCAATCGTGGCCAGACGAGAAGGGTCCCCTGACAGCTGTCATATAGCATGTGCTGCATTACACCATTAAATATAATATTTTACAGCATACTGTACATAATGAGTTATAAACATGAGTCTTGTAAATATAAAAAAAAGGGACACAGTATCCTTTTAATCGCATTTAACAGTTTAAAATTAGTATTTTCCACTTATAGTCATTGATCTTACAGCACCACACATATTGCAGCCGTTGTATCAAGGTAACATAGCCATTAAATTGACCCAAAGAGTGTATTTAATCTTTTCTTTTTATCATCAATATATCAAGTTATATGTAACCTACCTAGAATATTGCAGCTTATAAATATAGTGGCGCCTCCTGAGCTGTCAACAGATATAGTTATATATAATTCTTTTATTATCAATGCAAATCAAAATGATAAAGATTCTCTTCAATGTATTAACACTTCAGATTTCTTGTTATTTACTCAATTATGTATAACTCTAATAAAATATAAGAACTATATTCAAGCAATATTTGTACGTTATAGTAAGGTTGAATGAAATAAATTGTTTAGACTGTATAGACACATTTAGTATACAGTAGTCCAGATCTCAGGGAGCGCTGCAGGCCATAGCGAACTCGTTGGCGGTCTGGGAGACTTCCAAATATAGATATAACCTAACCACCAAACAGTCCTTGATGACCCCGATATTAAAGAACCCAGATCTCGCTCCAGGGATGCTCAGTAATGACTTTTTGATTTGGACGCAGTCAGGCTACAAACGACTAAAGGATCTGGAGGGGAGAAAATTTATTAAAACATTTGAGCAGCTTAAACCAGATAAAAAAAATACCAAACTCTGAATTCTTTAGATTCCTCCAGATCAGAGCCTTTTATAATAAATTCCCAATCAGAACAGCAAGGACAAATTTTGAGCAGATGTGTTCTAGAGGATCGGACACAAGGGGACTTACATCTAGGATGTACAGGGAAGTAGTCTGTCCTGAGACACCAGACGAACCATGACTAAACTACATGAGACAATGGGAGACTGACCTAGGGGAGACGCTAGAGGACGAGGAATGGGACCAAATCCTGCAAGCTGCAGCCAAAAGCTCGATATGTGCAACGTTGAAGGAGAACGCATATAAGGTCCTTATGTGGTGGTACCATACCCCACTAAGACTCTCTAAATTTGTCAGAGGATACTCCCCGCTCTGCCCAAAGCAGCATGGGGAGATAGCTGACCTTAAAAACACATGCTGTGGTCTTGCTCGAAAGTGGTCCCGATTTGGGAACATATTAGAGAATGGATTCAAAGGATACTCAATTTGGAGATCCCCCTGGATCCGTGACTGTTCTTGTTGGGCAGACGGATTCAGGGAATGTCGAATGCGACACACGAACTAGTTGCACATTTTGCAACTACCACGAGATGCGAGATTGCAGCAATGTGGAAGCAGACAGAATTACCAATAATCCCCAAGATCAGGAACAGAATTAGGCACGTATGCCAGATGGAACAGTTGACTAGTTTGGTCAACGACACTGGCACAAATTTCCTAAAAGTCTGGATGCCGTGGTTAGCCCAGACAGATATCCCAGGGGTTGAGGCTGCCACAATTTTACGTTGATAGAAGTAAATGCGTTCTCCTTCAACAAAGCAGGATTCATGACCACATAGCAATGAGACAGGTAGGCCACACTATAGAGAAGGGCGACAGCTATTCAGGAAGGTCAGGCTGACCAGTTGAGCGTGAAAACTTAAGAAGTATCTCACAAGGACGACAAGGCCAAACTTCCTTTCTCCTCCCCCTTCCCCCTTCCATCCCTATGTCTTTTCCTTGTTTTGTGTCTCGTCTGTCTTGTCAGGTATGTCGTTGTAGTATGTCAGTATAGTTGCATGTTTGTTTGTTTCCCCAAGACGAATGGAGACACCCAGTTTTACTGGTTTTTGCTATTAGAAAATGGTTTGTGATACAGTGTATAAATTGTAAAACCAAATAAAAATGGAAGTTATATATATATAAAAAAAAAAAAGATACAAAAAACACACAATAGTGCAATATGTTTTGAACAGTGTGTAGTTTCGGTCTTTTCAGAATCCACCAGGGTGTGTACTCACATTCTTCCCTTTCTTTTGAACATATCCATAATCTGTGGCAATGTAATACTGTATCTACATCCCCGAGCGTCTCTGTGTGTGGTGACCTTAGTAAAATAAGGCAGAAACCAATAGTGCAGATGGTGTGACAGGGTCATTGACTCTGTATATGTTAGTAGGAGATGGCAGTATGCATGCTTTCCAGTAGACAAGGGGTTAACCCAGCTTATTAAGCACTCCACAGGTGATTCAAATTAAGCTAGTTCACCTGCTTTAAAACAGGAAGAGGAAATGCCTCTGGGGCGGCGGTCTCTCTCTGGCACAGAGAGAAGACAGAGGAGTGTTGACAGACAGACACAGGCTGCTCAGATTGATCCTGTCCCAAGGGGGAATAAAGCTCCCAGATACAGAGCCAACTGGTATTGTTGAACATTGTTGGGCTGGACTAGGTTAGCTAGCCAGCCAGGTAGATAGCCTGCACTTTTGTTTAATCAGTGCCCCGACCAGGGTTAGGTTTTTGTTTACATTTATTGCACTTAAAGGGACAGAGTACCCATTGTTTTGGTTACATTTTTGGGCAAATAAATCCACCAGCACTATTTCACCAGAAAAGTCGTGTTGTCTCCTCACTTACCATGGCCATTCTGACACAATGGGTATAAAACGTTTTAATCTAAAAATGAATTAAGATGTTGCACTCACATGGTGTCAAATGGTTAAAAGCATATATGAAAATGGAACGATTGCAGCTGGCTAGGATCCTTGGCATTTTTCACCGCTCCTCTCCCCAGCTGTGCCTGCATTTCCCATCTCTTGATTCGGCTCCCGCACTTCCGGGTTGGATCCCCGGATGATGGGCAGGAGAACATGCTGCACTGTGATTAGCGTCTTTACACAGTGATCGCAATTTCCACTCTACGCGTTTCTCCGGCTAACAGGTTTCATCAGGAGTGATAGTGATTGTCATTGCTGCCTATAAGTACCCTCCACTTTCTTCCTATTGGATATAGCATGAGGAAGCCTGCATAGAATCTAATTGCTGGCTGATTACTATACTGTATAACCGTAGTGTTTAGATGGTATAAAATGATACGAATGATTGACACAATGTCTAAAGCACACATTAAAGTAGCATACAGTTTATCCTCCATATAAACATATTTAGAGGACCAAAAACAAATGTAATACAATAAACAGAACCAATAAAAATTTGTATATATAAAAAAAATCCTATAAAATATACCATTTTAAATCTATCTAAGAAACCAAGGGGAGTATATCCCTAATGAGCTGTAATTGACAGAAATTTTAAAACAGGTGTTAGAATCAAATCAAATATGTGAGAGAATACATTAGAAAATACAGGAAAAAATGTTTGATAGGGAAAGAGAAACATGAATATACATAAGTATTACATTTGATCATAGATCTATATTAACAAATTTAAAGAAATGCACTTAGATCAATATCTAAGTTAAGACCAGATGGTGTTAGAGAGCCCAATTGATGAATCCAGAATGTCTCTCTTTTTATTAAATCCATAGTTCTATTACCTCCACGGCTGCACTTATCCAATAGTCTGTGGTTTATACAAAATGTCTGTACCCAACGTCTTTTCTAAAAGACAAGCAAGACACATTGATCTAGAATCCATCTTAAAATCTGAAAATATTGTGGAATCAGATGATAAAGAACATAGATACAATTGTAGCCATCTAACCCCTGCCTACTAAAATCCTCTGCCCTAGCATATAAAACCTGGTACCAGTGCAGGCAGTATTGGATTAATCCCTTTTTCTTGCTGTAGTAAGTAACTCCCCAGTAGTTAGAGGGGTGGGTGGGACCTGGGACCCTCCTCTGGTAATAAAAAGGGTCTGCAGCTCAAATTATGATGTTTTGGTGTGGGTGTTGAGCCAGGGATATGTTTCATGTTCTTTCCTTCCTTCCCTCATGGGAGTGGGAGCACTACCCCTTATCCCATCAGGTGGTAAGGGAGCTAAGGAGGGACTCTTGGGGCATCAAGCACCTTGGGTTTTGCTCCAGGGATTAGGAGGATGTTATCTGTGCTGTGAGAGAAATAAAGACACCGTTGTTTTACTCCTGCCTGAGGATACAGTTATTCAGGGGGAGAGAAGAGAGTGTTCCTGCAGGGACTTGTCCTATCTATGATAGGGCCTGGAGGGTGTGAGGCGCTGCACCAAAGAGAAAGAATATAATCCCAAAACTCTGACCTGTTGATCCCCAATACCATTGCTGGATGCTCAGAGCACCTGAGAACCTACAGGTGAGCACCACAAAACCCCAGGTAGCGGCCAAATCTCCCGTGGGGAGGGGGGGGGGCGGACACAGGTGCTACATTTCAAGGCCCTGCTGAGGTTCCAGCAGGCAGGCTTTTGCAGCAGAGAAGGAAAGAATTTGATCTTCACTATGCCAAGATGAAAACCACTGTATCAGGACCAGCTGCTCTAGGGATCATGTGTGGCATCTCAGAGGGCTTTCGGGATCCAAGGGTTGGGACCCCCTCACAAAGAGAGATGCAGCATGGAGACCCAAAATTGTACTCAGTAATGAACGAGTGTGTGGTGTCCCAGGGGGCTTTCAGGATCCAATGGACCACCCCCCCCCACCATCACAAAGGGAGCTGCTGCACGTGAAATAGTGGTTCCCACCAAAACGAGAATGTGTGGTAAGATGTGCAATATGCAAGCTTTGTTTTGCAAAAATTGTGCCTGGCTTGGCGTGAAAGCTAAAGCAGCGCCCATATTTAGTGCCTGGACTCCTGGATCCACCAGGAGGAGGAGGAGGCACTGATCGGAGTGACACCACGAGGGGCATAGCCGAATGCAGCTACCGCACTCTGCAGATGCACATGGTGACTGAAGGAGTAAAACCTACATTAGGCTTGCTCCCTGTTTCAGTAGATACTATGGCTGAATGAGTTGCTACCCGATATGTGCTACCAGGAGGATTCCTGTCAGTGACCATAAACGAGTAGGACTTTCTCCAAAGTGTTTTTCGCTATGTGACTGCCCTGGTGGGGAATTGGAAGACATGTCCTGCTGTAGGAGGTGTGGTGTACCATACCTCCAAACACAAATGCCACCTCAGCCTGCGCCTAGCCAGAATGACGCAAGGGGCTTCTATGATCTCATCTGTGGGCTACAAAAGCTCATGAGGATGTCTCTCTGAGAGAATAGCAGGGCTGTCTGATGGCTCTCTATGACCTGTGTCATGCGGACCGGCGTTGCCTAGACGTGGGCTTCTGCTTGGACACTTGGCCTATGGAATGATGAATTGGGAGCGGCTCTCTGGAAGCTGAAGCCAGGAGTGAACTGTATTTCCCCAATTCAGACTTTAGCGTCAAATATGAGTGTGAATTACCTGCCGAGGTAATTGGGGAAGATGTGTATCACAGAAGAGAAAAGAACCCTATAGGATGCACACTACACTAATAAATCAAAATAATTAAATTTTATTAAATCTGAACTTAACACACAAAATATACATATAATATTAAAAACAAAAATAGAGCGCTTATGTGTTGCCAGCATGTACCAATATGCCACTAGTGTAAGAAAGAAGCAAGGATATATTTCCACAAGGTAATGTATGTCACTTGATGGTCTCAATGAAATCTTCCAAAATGAGGAAAATAGTATAGTGAAGACACTAAAAAGATGTACTAATATAATGCACTTGATGACACTGTAGCTTCAATAATGTGTAGAGCTATAGTGACTACTGTGAAAAATAATGGAGTAATCAGTACATACAAATTACCTAGTTCCTCACATAAAAAGGTAGGTATAAGGAGAATGCAGCCCTGTACTAAGTATATCCGGCTGAATCTCCAAATAAAGTCATAATAGGTAAAGACAGAAAAGTAGATCCCTTCACCTCTGACAAATCTAGATGTACTTATTATTGATTACTCCTAGTAGATCCTCCTTCTCTCTCCCAGCTGGATGTCCTGCTGAGTATAGAGAGTTCTTATTTTCACAGAACAGTTGGTGCACTGTATCTCGGGTAGTCTTATACTATATCCACTGTGTAATAAATCAGGGTGGTAAGTAACCCGTGCCTACACTAGAATCAGGCTATATAATGTGGATTATAACCTCAATGACATAGCTAAATACACGGTAGTGAAAAGTGTGAATATAATGGAGAATATTTGTTCCAAACCTCTAAAAATAGAGGAATCTCAATGTATCATTGCAAACAGGTATGTATGTCTGGGTATATCCCTTTAAACTGCACAGATGGCACCGTATCTCCGCTGCCTCCTGACAGCAGCCAAGAGGTGAAACACTGTATCAAGATATATGTGTTTAAATCGAGTTCCGTGTGACCATAAAAGACTCAAGTCCTTGTACTCTTATGGGGTATACAGATATATCTCTCTTGCAGATAGACATTCACATTGGGCTTTACGATTAGGATGTTTTGAGCTCATGATCTGGAAATAGTGCTCCATGTGCTACAATAAACACATATATCAGACTCACTTGGATTCCTTGGTCTCCCCACACAAACATTCATACTCTGTCCTCGCTAGTGGTTACATAAGAAAGGCTCCTCATCTTATTAACTTGCCTAGGCATATACAATGGTGTTCATACTCGGCAGACAAACCAGGGACTGGACTGCTGGTCGTGCTCTATGACGTGTGTGGTTACGTCATAACCCGACGTGCGTTTCGTTCAATAGATTGAACTTCTTTGTGGCTGGGTGTTGCCCTGCTCTGTTTGACCTTTTATACACCGCGGTTATCATAGAAACAGGCAACCGTGTGACTGACACTCTTTACGATTGGTCGATTTACCAAGCCAATCCATTGTGATGTGCACTGATCACTGTCAGGGCAAGCACCATGCATTAAAAAGGATTATAGTCCTATTGACTGCTAATACATATCGACGAAATTAAAAAGGACAGGATGTAAATTGTAAAGCAATAAAATATTGCAATAGAATGTCCCTTGTGTTATTCATAGGTAAGTATACATAGTATACACACTACAATGTGTGTATCATACACTGTATGATTGTTATTAACCCTATAGTTTAAATGAAAAACTACAGCATTCTGTATTTATTATGCCAAAGATGTCATGTTGCATATTGTTGGATGAACCATGCTAGTATCTGTAAAGTATATGTTATGATGGGTGAAATCATTGATTATAATCAATACCACTCAATGATGGGGTCCTAAATTCCCTGCATATTCATAGAAATGCAGAGTAGGCGAACCCCTCATTAAGTCCTTTAGGGGATTGACATCCAAGGGTAAAGATCCATTTGGCCTCTTTGCGTAGAAGGGCACCATCCAGGGCTCCTCCTCGTAGTCCTAAAGACAGAAAATCAATTCCTTGGAAGGATAGATGACCCGGGTTCCCCCGGTGAAACATGTTGACGTGTTGTGCAACTGGAGTATCAACTTTACTGTTGATAGTGCTTACATGTTTCAAATGCGGCGTCAGAATTGACGTGATGTTTTCCCCACATATAATTCACCACATTTGCATGTGGCTAAGTATATAACTCCACAGTTTTGCAATTAATAAAACTCTTGATATTGTATTTTTTTGTTTTATCCCAGTTTTTAAACTCTTTGTTGGAGTTAATGTACTTACATGCTTTGCATGTTCCAAATCTAAACGTGCCTACTGTCTTATTCACAAGCCAGAAAGACACCCTAGGTGCCTGGTAATGGCTGTGGACTAGCTGGTCAGATAGATTTCTGGGTCGCCTATAGGTAATCGACGGTTGGTCTTTAAGCACCAGTCTAAGATCTTCATCTTCACAAAGAAGGTGCCACATTGCTGTATGGTAAGAATAAACTTACACAGGAGGGGAGCCAGGGACAGATTCGGGTCATAGGGACATATAATAAACAATGGAGACAAATTAAACAAGTACTCCAAAAACACTGGCACCTTCTTTGTGAAGATGAAGATCTTAGACTGGTGCTTAAGGACCAACTGAAGAATGTAAAACGTTAAAAGTGAGGAGGAGAATTGAGTGTGAGATGCAGGATTTGATAGGAAGCCAGGAGAGAGATTTCAGCAGGGGAGATGCTGAGACAGATTTAGGAAAAAGTAAAGTGATTCTGGCAGTAGCATTTAGGATAGATTGTAAGGGAGACAAGTGAGAGGCAGGAAGGCCAGACAGCAGGAGGTTACAGTAATCTAGACAGGAGAGAATGAGGGCCTGAGTCAGAGTTTTATCAGTCGAGCAACAGGAAAGAGGGAATATTTGTAATATTGCGGAGGTAAAAAAAATTACAGGTTTTAAATACGTTTTGAATGTGAGAGGAGAATGTGAGAGACGAGTTGTCACGGTAGCTTATGACAGGCTGTAATTTACACCAAAACTATATATAAATATATATATACCTGGGTTTGAACTGGGACGAGACTTAGATATAACAAATTGTATTTATTCCTTAGGATAGGTGAACACAACAGATATGTACAAATAACAG
The DNA here is from genome assembly GCF_040206685.1 of Ascaphus truei. NCBI lineage: Eukaryota > Metazoa > Chordata > Amphibia > Anura > Ascaphidae > Ascaphus > Ascaphus truei. Next base: position 62,141,790 of record NC_134485.1, read on the forward strand.
CAAAATATAGACACTTACTTAAAGATTATGACAAGAAAGCCACCAGGATTACAGTCTGGGCCATTTCTTCCATATTTCAGCTGACATTACAGCAAGACAGGCAGGTCATACAGCAATACCTGCATCATCCCAAGACCTTGCATAAAGACACAGGCCTGATGACATGCAGACATGAAGATCATGAAGACATTTTCATGAAGAACTATGGGTAAAGGGTGGCTTTGACTTATATACTATGTCAAACTCATCTCTTTAACCCTAGGTGCCGCGACGGCTAGCAAAAGTCCCTTTGAAGCTTTTGAAGCTGATTTTGGACTTCCAGCTTGGGGTAGCCCCCCCATCAATAAACCCTTTGAAGCAGGGAGGACATTTGTCATGTCCACTCCTGCAGGAAACCTTGGTGTGTAAGTGTGAGTTACCACGTTTACAAAAACATCCTCGTCCCTGCTCATTATCATAACAGGGGGGGTTGCAGTCTTTCAGAACTCAACCAAAATTTCATATTTACTGCAAATCACTCCCTAACTTGAGTTCAGTAATACATACAGGCAGGTGAGATATATTAATACATTCCATCACACCTGACGCTCGCAGAGAGACCAAACATTACAGTGTAATATGAACATTAATAGAGATATTAATATCTGGCATTTCATAGCGGTTACATATACAGTGTTTAGACTCCCAAAGATATGCTAAATCCCACTAATACTAATATGTAATTCTTAGCTTGGTCAGCCAAGGACATCTCATAATATTCTTATATTTAATAAGGACACCCATTCAGATATCCTGCTTGGGGTTGCCCCACCCTCGCCCCATCAATAAAACCTTTTGAAGCAGGCTTTTGGCTTCCATTGTAAGTGTGAATTGTTACACTTACTATTCCTTGTGCCTGCCTCCCGCATAAACAATTAGGGCAGTTACCTTTTGCTGCTTCCTGGGTCTCGCATAACAATACCCCTTTGAAGCAGGGCTAAATTCTAGCATCCAGCTGGCCCATTCACACCTCCCTTTTGATATGCGCTTCCAGAGAGGAATCTTGCATTACAAAGGGCAGGCAGAGGCTACATTTGGTTCTGGTATGCATTTCAAATCTGCAAAAAGGCACTTTATGAAAAATATATGTTCCTCTTATGACAAAGTTATATTTTTAATATGTGGGTACTTGGGGGGTTCCCCTGAGGCTGCACCCCAAAAATCAGGGTGCTGGGGCCCTCCGTTCCCAAATTACCAGTTTTCAGGTAACTGTTTATTCAGCACTGCATATAAGATTAACCCCTTAAGTCCCAGTGGGTGGGTTATGCAGATACTGATCCAGCAACAATACATTTACACAGGAGAATAAGCATTTGCATGTTATAACAAGGGTTAAATCACCTTTCTGGACCTCGGCCCAGTTAACCCTTTGTCTCCCTAGCGAGGTTAGAGGGGGCCAATTGGGGGGGTAACCCCGTTAATCCCGGGCCAAACCCTCACGATCGTCACAGGAGTCAAGTGTGACCCCTTGGCAGCGTGCTTGGGCTAGTGGGTGAATGATAGTACTTCCAACAGTAATGTGGAAGGAGGTAGTAGGGCCAGGTTTTGAAGGAAGTACTGTATTAGGAGCTCTGTTTTTGCCATTTTAAGTTTCAGTCGGCGGAGGGCCATACAGGATGATATCGCAGAGAGACATTCAGAAACTTTGGTCTGTAGAGCAGGAGTAAGGTCAGGGGTTGAAAAATAAATTTGTGTGTCGTCAGCATAAAGGTGATATTTAAACCAAGAGATGTGATTAAGTCACCTAGAGAAAGTGTGTTCAGAGAAAAGAGAAGAGGTCCCAGGACAGCGCCCTGGAGTATCCCCAAAGAGAGCTCGATAGAGGAGGAGGAGGTGTTAGCAGAAAAGACACAAAGTAAGATGGGAGAGTTAAGAGGAGATCCAGGATAGAGCTTTGTTACAAATACCAAGAGTATCGCGAATTTTAAGGAGAAGAGGGTGGTCCACAGTGCCAAATGCAGCAGAGAGGTCAAGTAATATGAGCAAAATGTAATGACCTCTGTCTTTTGCAGCATGGAGGTCATTAGTTATTTTAGCAAGGCCTGTTTCAGTCGAGTTAACAGTGCGGAAGCCAGATTCTAGAGGGTCATGGAGAGAATAGGTGTTGAGAAAGTGGAGCAACCGAGACAATACAAGACATTCAAAGAGTTTAGAGGCAAAAGGCAGGAGGGAGACAAGTCGATAGTTAGAAAGACAGATAGGGTCAAGCTAGCTGTTTTTGAGTAATGGTTGAACTGTTGCATGTTTGAAGGAGGAGGGATAACTCCTTTATTAACTAAATCAACCGGCTGTTCAATACTCCTTGAAAAAGCGCCACTAGCGGCGTGAAACGCGTGGGAGGAGGAGCTCTTTGTCCGTGGATGTTTTCTTTTTTATGTAGTTCAAATAAAGTTTTTTAACTATACTCCTGGCTGGTGAGTTCCGCTGCTTGCAAGTTTTGCAGTCACTCGCATCATTTTTCTACTCTTTAATTCCTTTATTACCTTAGTGGTATTAACCACAAAGGTAATGAAGGGGTTAATTCCACTCGCAACCCCCCCACCCCCCTGCAAGGCCTAAAAACCCACCAAGGCCAAATTCCACCTTCACCCACCCCCGATACCCACAATAAACATAGCACTGATAGTTAACCCCTTCATTGCCTTAGCGGTCAGCCACTAAGGAAATTAAGTTGCCTGTAAATGCATTTTTATTGCATGGGATTCATGCCTGGGGTCTCCGGTGCTAATATTAATGTGTATCAGCTGCAGAGACTTCCGGCATCAATCAGATGCAGGAAAAATGCAGATGCGATTAATGCCTTTATCACCCACTTATTGAGGCTTACAGAATAGCAGTAGGCATTTTGGGTGAAAAGGCCTCGATAAGTGGGTGATCGAGGCTTATAGAATAGGCCCCATAGTATTTCAAAATATTTCACTATGACACACAATGACGACCCAAAAGGGGTTGATTTATAAAGGCATTGAAATTCTCCTTCCACACAGGAGAGGAGGGAATAAAAATATGGATTTAATAAAAAGAGAGACATTTTAGATTCATCAATTGGGCTCTCTAACACTATCTGGTCTTAACATAGATATTGATCTAAGTGCATTTCTTTAAATTTGTTAATATAGATCTATGATCAAATGTTATACTTATGTATATTCATGTTTCTCTTTCCCTATCAAACATTTTTTCCTGTATTTTCTAATGTATTCTCTCACATATTTGATTTGATTCAAACACTTGTTTTCATTTTTCTCTCAATTACAGCTCATTAGGGATATACTCCCATTGGTTTCTTAGATAGATTTAAAATGGTATATTTTATAGGATTTTTTATATATATATATACAAATTTTTATTGGTTCTGTTTAATTGTATTAAATTAATTTTTGGTCCTCTATATATGTTTATATGGAGGATAAACTGTATGCCTCATTGATGTGTGCTTTAGACATTGTGTCAATCATTTGTATCATTGAATACCATTTAAACACTATAGTTATATAGTAATCAGACAGCAATTAAGTTCCATGCAGACTTCCTTATGTTACATCCAATAGGAAGAAAGTAGAGGGTAATTATAGGCAGCAAAGACAATCACTCCTGATGAAACCGGTTAGCTAATCACAGTGCAGCATGTTCTCCTGCCCATCACCCGGGGATCCAATCCGGAAGTGCCGGTAGCCGAAGCAAGAGATGGGAGACGCAGGCACAGCTGGGGAGAAGTTAAAGAACGCCCAGGATCCTAGCTGCCTGCAATCGTTCCATTTTCATATACTGTATGCTTTTAACCATTTGACACCATGTTAGTGCAACATCTTAATTCATTTTTAGATTAAAACGTTTTATACTCATCTGCACTATTGGTTTCTGCCTTATTTTACTAAGGTCACCACACACGTAGACGCTCGGGGATACAGATACAGTATTACATTGCCACAGATTATGGATATGTTCAAAAGAAAGGGAAGAATGTGAGTACACACCCTGGTGGATTCTGAAAAGAACGAAACTACACACTGTTCAAACCATATTGCACTCTTGTATGTTTTTTATATATAACTGCGCTGGCAAAAATCTGGACTACTGTGAATATAGGATTGGAAAAGCAATCCACAATATGGTTTCAGCAGCAACCTATACACTTTTTTTAAATTATTTATACAGTACCACAGACCACTGCATTTATTGCTATCTAGCTGATATACCCGGCATTGCCCGTGATGTAATGTTCTGGCTCCCCATCCTCCCTCTCAACTCCCTTCCCCCCTCTTCACAGCTGTTCAGAGCTGCGCCCCCCTCCCCCCACTGTTCAGAGCTGCGCCTCCCTCCCCACACTGTTCACAGCTCTGATTCCCACCCACATTCAATGCTTTGTTTCCCCCCTCCCCCACCCATTCACAGCTCCGTTCCCCCCCCCCTGTTCACAGCTCCGTGCCCCCCATGTGTTTGGCAGCTGAGCTGACTGAGGGGGGAAGTGTGTGTCAGTCAGTCAGTGAGTGTGTGTGTGTCAGTCAGTGAGTGTGTGTGTCAGTGAGTGAGTGTGTGTGTCAGTCAGTAGGCTTCCCCCCTTCTCTCCTGACTCCCTCTCCCCCCTCTCTCCTGACTCCCTCTCCCCCCCTCTCTCCTGACTCCCTCTCCCCCCCTCTCTCCTGACTCCCTCTCCCCCCCTCTCTCCTGACTCCTCTCTCCCGCCCCTCTCTCCTCCCCTCCTCTCTCCTGACTCCCTCTCTCCCCCCTCTCTCCTGACTCCCTCTCCCACCTCTCTCCTGACTCCCTCCTGCCCTCTCTCCTGACTCCCTACCCCCTCTCTCCTGACTCCCTCCCCCCTCTCTCCTGACTCCCTCCCCCCTGCGCCAGCGCCTGTCCGCTGTGCGCCGCCATCTTACCGGGGGCAGCTGCAGGAGGAAGGGGGTCCTTCCGGAGGCTGCCCGCCCACTGCCTGTCCACTCGGCATCGCCATCTTACCGGAGGCAGCTGCAGGAGGAAGGGGGTCCTTCTAGAGGCTGCCTGCCCATTGTCTGTCCCCCACGCAAGGAGCTGTGTCGGCGGCGACACTACCCGCATGCTGCTGCTGGCTGGGGCTTGGGTGAGTCTGGGGGGGGGTGAGCTGGGGGAGTTATGGGGGGGAGCTGGCGGGGAGGTGAGCCGGCAGGGAGGTGAGCTAGGTGAAGAGGTGTGTGTGTGTGTGTGTGTCAGTTGGGTGAGAAGGAAAGAGTGGCAGTTGGGTGATATCATAGAGCCACCAATCTGATTGTCCAGAGGCTGAGGACCAATCAGATTCACCACATCTACCAACAACCATACAAATTTCAAATGTATATATTAAGATAGATTGCAAACTGATTGCACTTATATGATTTTCTTCTCACTGATAAATCACTTGTATTACTGGGTACAGTACATTTGTCTTATTATAAGAATAGCATTTTTATGGTTAAAGCGCCTTTTAGATAAGACTTTTTTCTTTTCATTTTAATATACAATATACTTTTATAAATACACTTGGTTATGTGCTCTATGTGGATAATTCATTAAACTGAGATAGTGTCGTTCGGGGCATGTAAACTCTCAGTGGAGTCAATGGGTGTTTGTGTGATAGGGTCCAGATCTCAGTTTGATGAATAATAACCCCCATGTGTTAATAGCCTATTTTCAGGACTGCTATTAACCCTCTAGTTTACTTTGACCGGAGTTGATATGTTGGTGAACATCTATTTAATTTGCATGGTGTTATAATTTACAGTATACAGTAAGTCCCATTCATTTCATTCATCCAGCACTATGAAATGGTTTCACAGAATGTTGAATAGGAGCATAAATTGTATAGGAAAATTCTTCTGACCTGCTCTATGAGACTACCCCTTTCATTGCTTTCATCACTCAGCTCCATCCAGCAAAGGTTACCATTATTCTGCTCCTATTTTCCAGATGTTGCTGGACTGGTAGTCTTGCAAATCCATGTTCCTCTACAGTAGATTAATGAGATGCATGTTACTGTACGTTCTTTACCATCCTCTAATTCTGAATATAAAACTGCTACTGAAAAACAATTGCCTCAGCTACAAAATTGTCAATCGATACATGATATAAATGTTAGCATTTGGCAACCAATTTAATTTTGATGAGGCCCCAGATCAGCAACTTTACAGCTGCTATTTAAACTATAACTTTATTTGATTGAGTCAAGGCATTTGTTATTGAACATATATATTTCTCCATATTACGGAATTAGAAAATGTTTTGTAATTTGCCAATAGCCTAGAAATGTACACACTCCTCAAACTTAAGAAAATAAGGGACTAATGTAATATGTAATATTTCTTTTTAAAGGGCATCCAATTTATGTTTTAATTACCATTTCAATTATCCATAAGCAATAGCTCCTAATAGGGACAGTCTTACTACATTTCTAATGATCTGTAACACAAAACGATTTTTTCACTAATTAGATCTAATTTTAAGGTTTCACAACCTGAACTTGTAAAATACATTGCAGGTCTCTCTGAAGGAAATAGCAACCGGTGTGGAAGTAAAATGATTAAAGTGCTATTTATGTACGTTGACAAGAAGCAGGCAATATGTCTTGGTAGCTGACGTTTGTGATACCTATCTGTATATGATGGGGTTATTTTGCAGTTTATTGAGGACTAACAAAACCTGTTTCTATTCTGGAGTTACAGTAGCATAAATATATATATATATATATATATATATATATATATATATATATATATATATATATATATATATATATTATATAAAACAAACAACGTGTATATAGCGCCAAACACTAAGAATTATACTAATATTATGTGAGGTAATAACTAGGTGGAAAGTGATTATAATATAAAAAAAAACAATTAATATTTAAGATGTGCAGTTGTGTAAATACCTCAAACAGAGTTAATAAACAGTAACAAAAATGCAATTAATGAAAGAAAAAGGTATAAGAACCAGTCCTTATGTAAAGTCCATCAAAGGGTAGATAATAAGATCCGGTAAGGGGGTCTCTGGCAGCTCTCAAAAGGATCAACCAAAACCTATAGAAACCTAGGGAAAAAAGAGGGGAGAGCGCACGCCTCATGGCATAATAACGTATATTTATTGATGGGAAGAAAGGACAAGGGAGGGGGGAAAGAATAGCACCGACAAGGATACAGTTGGTTAAAAATAGGCAATTTGTGAATATAATTTCACCACCAGCCGGATGTTTCCACACCACCTCCGCAGTCAGAGTAACACTTCATGGGTTCACAGATCAACCATGGTCCGCTGGAGGGCTGGATAACACCTGGAAATGTCCTCAAAGCATCTGCTTGGGGCCTCAATGCAGTCTCCTAGATGATACAGCCAAAGATCTGCTCCGCGTGTGTTCCGGCTCAAACAGACGCTGCGTGATGATGTAATGTCGTGCGCGCAATGATGCTCCCTGATGCGTTTCATCGCACACTGGCGACTTTCTCAAAGGGAAATATAAATATATGTCATCACACCACAGATGTCACCGTTGTGATGTCTACAACCCGACGTACATTTCCTGTGACAACATCACGCTCCTTCAGGGGCGGAGGACGAAGCGTGATGCTGTCAAGGGAAACGTACGTCGGGTTGTAGACGTCACGATGATGAAGTCCGTGGTGTGATGACGGATCTACTGAATGGGTTTTATGACGGTTATGCATTTCCATCTGCACCCCATCTAGATTTTCTCCTTGTGGGATCTTTTTCCTACCATTCCCTATCCCTATTTATGAGTTTATTTACGTATTTTATACCTCATACCGTCTTATGGGGTGATCAGGGCTTTCCTATACATGCTGATTATACCGCTGTCCTGCTGACTCCGCTAAGGTTATAGGTATGCTCATAAGCTAGTCTAATGGACATTATAGATGTTTGAGAGCCTATGTTATGCAGACACTAGCTCCATGATACCTTAGAATCGGAGATCTTTATACTTACCTGTATCTGAGATTTGTTATTACCGACAACCGTTCATATATAATCATATGTTTGATACTGCCTATCAGGAGTATATGTTTTCCTGATTATGTGCTTTCTATGTTCTACACACTACAAATAGAGGCACTTCCCTGGATATATATATATATACCCTTGAATGCTGTATTGTATTGTATGTCTTTATTTATATAGCGCCAAAAGTGTATTCAGCGCTTCACAAAGAATACAGTACAGGGAATTTTAAGAATACAATAAGTGCAGCAAAAATCAGACAATGGGAAAGGAAATCCCTGCCCCGAAGAGCTTACAATCTAAGAGGTTTGAGGGGAAACTTACAGTGACAGCAGGTGAGGGAATACTGCTGCGGCCGAGTTTATTCGAGCATTTGCCCGTTCTCGGCCGCAGCAGTAACCTGGCGCGCGCCGGAGGGTGCCGGGCGCGCGCCGAAGCAGCGGAAGAGCGCCCTCCGATCGGGGTGCTCTCCCTCCCGCTGCCGGGTCCGCCGGGTCCCCCGGAACCCCCTGCCGCCGTCCCCCACATCGCGGGACACCAGGGCTCCCTCGGGGAGCCCTGGACGCGCGTGCAGGGGGCGCTGGCACCCGATGACGCGTGACCGCGCATCGGTGATGCGCGGCACGCTGATGCGCGGCACGCTGAGGGAGTGCGGCTAGCACGCCGGGGCATCCCCCGGCTTGCGGTGCTAGCCGTGCTCGAATTAAACGTGTCGGTAGTGTAAGTGCTGTAGATGGGTGTTAAATGAATAGGCTAACACCATTTAAAGCGGAAGAGATGGCAGGGAGGCGTAGGTGAGATCAGGTGTGGGTGTCTGGCTTCAGGCTTAGGGGAGATCCCCAGCAGCAGGAAGGAGTAGATAGAGGGTATGAATAGAGGATTTGTGTGGGTGTTTTTTATTGAGGGGTAAAGAAGATGGAGATATATGAATAGAGTTGGAGACATGGGGCTGGTAGAAAGAAATGTGTATTTTGAAAAGAAGCGAGGTCGGAGCAAATATAAATAGTAGCAGCATCATGGCAGCAGTAGTTTAGTGCTGAGATGTGTGGTCTGGGATAGAAAATGTCCACCTTTCCAGCATAGTTCACATCCAGGATTGAGGGTACGTAGGTGTTCTGTAGTCCCCTTGTTTCCCTCCTGTTGAACTCCCTGTTAAACTCGACCATGCCACTTAAAACTGGGCTACTTTGAATCTTGGGCTGCTTTTCACAGCTAGGGCTGCTCTGGTTGCTCTTATAAAGGCCTAATAAGTCACCTGACAGAATTTATTTCAGCCCAACCACCTTAATTAGCACATGTGAGGTATATTAACACAGATGTTTTTTTCAACAGGGTGTTGTCATGCTAAGTGTTAGTGTAAGTTAATTTAATTAAGACTAGACTAAAGACTACAACTAAAAATACACATAGCACAGGATTGCTTGAAGACAGACAATTCAGATATGTAGGGGTTAATATAGGTATGTGGTTCACCCATTTACACAGACACATTTTTTGTGACTTTAGGGTGGTATTAGGACATATTCCTGTTATTGCCTCTTTTTCATTTGTTATCATCCAGGTTAATAGTACAAACATTGACTCATTCAGTGAGGATAGCGATTCACTTACCATGGATTTACTTCCTCCCTTCGATCTGAGGATTTGAAACCACTCTATATATGAGTTCACTTTGATAAATGTATTAATAAAATGTTATTATTTTTCTTGTGAGTACCTCTGTGAGTTACGTAACTTTTGGGGACTTTCTATCTAGTACTAGTATTGTATCTAGAATACCACTGAGTCCCTACCTTAGTATACTATATTGATTTGAGTGCAATCTATGGGAAACTTTCTGTGGCCCCTTGGGGACACATATATGTATTCTGTCTCATCCTTTTTTCCTGTGCACCTCAGTAATCCTACTACTGCTATTGACTGATATTAGGTTGTGGCAGACATTTCGGTTTATTGTATAAAATCCTAAGTTTATCTTTTTTTTAAATCAGTTTTGTAGTATTGGATAATTCTGCCTGTTTTATATTTTATTCTTTAACTCCTAATGCCATTTTTAATGATTTTGTTTATTGTACTGATCATCCTGGGGTTGCTAAAGCAACCATTTAGAAAGTCACATCCACTTCCTCTTTTGAAACAGTCAACAAAGTATCACACACAGATCTGTTGCCATGTTCCTAACAGCAGACTCTCTATTACTCTGAAAGCTGCAACAATAATGTGTTACACTTAGTAAAATAATGTTATATATCAGCGGCTGCAATTTTACAGACTGAGGCACAGAGTCAGAAGGCGGCCATTTAGAATATTGTCCGATCGACCACAGGAGAAGGGATCGATCCGCAGCTTAGGTAATTATTTATCATTAACGCTACAGTACTCACACGCTGTATATACAGTACTGTAGTAAAACAAAAACAAACTGTGAAACCAGGACAGCCGCTTTAACAACTGGTCTGCATGTCAGTAGCAAAGGCAATATAGGCAGGTTGTTTTGTATTGTCTTTTTGCCCTTTTTATCTATATTTCCCAGAGTGTTGGATTTATAAATTATCTGTATTAAACTCCCTTAAAATAAAACCAAAGTTTATTTGCACCCAAGTCGGTCTAGTCGTAGCCTGTGTCTCGTGCAGTCTCTGTGACGGTACTCATCTCCAATCAGGAAGCGGACCCGCAGGACTGAGGTAAGGATGCAAATTAACCGACCAGAGCCCAGGGACCGAGTCCTGTTAGAGTATTCATAGTCGGCAGTGTTGCAAAGTCCAGAAGGCAGGCAAAAGGTCAGGGCAGGCAGAAACCAGTGAGGTCGGGGTCATGGTCTGGGTTCAGCAGCAGGGGAATCCAATCAAGCAAAAGGGTAAACCATGACAGCATGACAAACAGGACCTGCAAAACTTAGAAGTTTGCTCGGCGACTCTCACCAGGAAATGCGGCCTTATATAGCAGGCTGCCAGTAACCAAAATGGCCAAATTGAGCAGAAAGGGCAGGCAACCTAGAAAACCTGAACTGGCAGCAAAACCCAGCACGGTTCGAGCAGAATCCTTACAGTACCCTCCTCTTTAGGAGAGACCTCCGGGTGATCTAAGGCGGCTTTGGCCAGATTGACATGGATCTTCTTCCAGAGTAATTGGAGTTCTTGTATTTTATTATCCAATGCAGGAGCTCCCAAGAGAGGACTGGAAGGAGGAAGGGCAGCAGGGTGGTACCTATAGGCACAGAAGAACGAAGATTCCAGTGTGATATCATGTTTCATGGAATTGTGGGAAAGATCGTCCCACAGGAGCAGATCAACCCAGTCGTCCTATAGTTCAGATAATAAACATCGCAGGAATTGCTCCAAGGACTGACCAGCCCCTTCTATGAATCCATTGGACTGGGGATGGTAGGAAGAAGAAATGGAATGGAGTCTTGGCTCTTTTAGAAGGCCTACTTACAAAACGTAAGATATAATCAAGCAGTGTGCAGGAGGATTGGAATCACTCCCGACAGGTATGGTGTGAGGCAGTATGTAGTCAGTGGCTATGACTCCAGAGACAGGTGTGGTTCAACTCGGCAGGGTTCACAGTGTTCAACAGGATATGACCCCCATGAAAGAGAGAGAGAGAAAAACTCCATAGCACAGATCAGCTAGGTACAAAATGTTTATGTTTAAAAATATAGATTGTGCACTTACAATAATGCAGTTAAAAATGGGCTGTTAACACTTAAAGTGTATAGGAGATATCGTATGCCACACTGGCTCACCGTCCTGCCCCCGCCAACGTCTGCTAGTCCTGGGTATGCCCGCAGCTCACAGTATGTGGCGATCAGAAGCCGCAGCTTCGGCGCGTCCCAGTGGATGTAGCGTCGGACATCACTTTCGGATCGGGTCTGGCAGTGTCTGGGCAGCTAGTGGCTTGTCTCCTCTCAGCTCCAGGATGATCAGGAACTCCCACTCAACGCGTTTCGCCAGGGGATTCGGCTTCGTCAGGAGTGCCTCCCGTATTGGCCAAGTACCACCCCCCTCCCCCCCGCACCAAAAAAAGTTCACTGCAGACAGGAGATCGCAGTGCAGTGACTTGCACGCACCGCCAGCAAGCAAGGCGGCCGTGCGGGCGCGTGCAGTGGGGGCCTTAGCCTAAAGCGTGACAGCGTAGACAAACAGGAGTAGTAAAACTCAGAAATTTGCTCGGCGACTCTCACCAGGAAGTGCAGCCTTACACAGCAGGCTGCCAGTAACCAAAATGGACAAATTGAGCAGAAAGGGCAGGCAACCTAGAAAACCTGAACTGGCAGCAAAACTCGGCACGGATCGAGCGGAATCCTTACAGCCCCTATTGGTTAGAACAGGGTTGAGTCTACCTTCAAGGACTCTGGTGGCAGTGCTTAAACCAAGGCTCTGGGCACAGATTGGTGACCTCTGGCAGTGAGGCACCCCATTACATGACAATAATAAAGGATAATAATAATAATTATTATTATAATAATAATAATAATGTGTGTGATGTACTGTAATCCCTCCCTACCTCCCACAGTTTACACTGCCAAAAACATAAGCCCATGCATATTGGGCAAAGTTTGAGCAAAGTACCTTGGTACATTGACACCAAGAACTGTACAATAAAAACTATATAAAAATGTCCAAACCATGCAAATGATACCAAATATTTGGGGTTTTATAACTCAGAGGATAAAAAGGTAAAAAAAAGGTCAATAAACATTGAATGGAATCAACATCATCTTCAACAAAACTGAGAATGCTTCCAAGAAGGGCTATGTCTTTTTTCATGTGTGTGGCTAAGAGCATTTAATTTTTCAAACTAAATTAAGCAAACATCTGTTCAAACAAACAATAGGGTGATAAATCAGTAATCTCATTAATGTTAATGCAGCCACAACAGACTGAGCCGTAACAACACAATCTTCTTAGATGTACTGTAGAACATCAATTTAATGTTACATTATTCTTCCCAAAAGTTACATTATTCACAGGAACACAAATGTTGAATTGATCAGTTTCATGAAAATCATACAAATATTTCATGAATATGAGTATAATTTTACATTTCTCTACTAACTACTGTGTTTGTTCTTTCTTCGTAGCTTGGCTAGCATAAACATGTATGTATATATATATATATATATATATATATATATATATATATATATATATATATATATAGATAGATAGATAGATAGATAGATAGATAGATAGATAGATAGATAGATAGATAGATAGATATAGCCCATGTCTATAAAAACTGCGCTATATGAATGCACACACCTGTCTCTTACACATACAAATGTACAATGTAATTCTATCCCTACACACCAATAGGGACTACATAGTAGCCACACACATGAACAGAAATGCCACCCCTCTTACATTTCAGCACCTACCCACACCATTGTAATACACTACCCCTCTACACACCTTTTGTAAAGCGTTGTATACACTGTGAGCGCTTTTTAAATTAAGATTTACACACATACACACATACACACACATGCGCATGCATGCATACTTTAACGTCACAAGCATTCAGGAAACATCTAACACCTTGGGGGTCATGCACTAAGCGGCGAAAAGGCACTTTTCGCCAGATTCTCACAAAAAATGCCTACTACGATTCAGTAAGCCCCGAGAAGCTGGCGAAAAGCGAAAAAAAAATCGGCTTTTTTTTGTTACGTGAACATTTTTTTCGGCTTTTCGCCGCTACACGTCAGGTTTTCAAACACGCTCAATTCTAGGAGCCACGAGCAGCTTTTCGCCACTACTCGCCGCTCTAGAAATGAGATTTTCCGGCAAATCCGTCACACAAGAAAAAGTTGGCAAGTTGGTGGGGAGAAGTATCGGCAAGGGCGGTGGGACGGCTCTTAGAAAAAATCAGGCCTTTTTCCTGCATGGGAATGATGCCGGGGGTCCCGGAGCTGATATCCATTAATATCAGCACCGAAGACCCCGGCATGCATCCGATGCATGAAAAATGCATGTTCAGCCCACTTCATAACCTTAGCGCCTAACCACTAAGGCAATGAAGGGGTTAACCACCCGTACCAAGCTTATTGTGGGTAGCGGGGGTGGGTGAAAGGGGTACTTGGCCTTTGGTGGGTGTTTAGGCCTTGCGGGGGGGTTGCGGGTGGACTTAACCCCATCATTACCTTAGCTGTAAAAATTGCTATGGTAATGAAGGGGTTAACCCCTCCCGCAAGGCCTAAATACCCAACCTTGGGGCTAATACCCCCGTCAACCACCCCTGCTACTCACAATAAGAACAATACACACTGCTGCCCCACTACCCACCTCCTGGGCCCTCAATAAACATTACTAAATATAATACACTACCGATCCACCCCCCGTGCACCCAACAACCCCTACACCCCCCTAACATACAATATATATATTGATTTTTTTGGATGCACAGGAATGATACTATAGGCCGGCGGTGGCCCTCGGTGGTCCTCGCAGGTGTCCGAAGGTCCCCGCTTGCCTGTAGTACCAATTCTGTGCCCATAAAAAATAATTAAAAAATACACTAACCCGGCACCTAACACATACACTACAGTAATGGGCAAAATTACTATTACACACATAAGAATAATAGTGCATTTGCCCATCTCAAATACATTTATAACAGTAAATAAAATAAATATATCTTGCACTCAGCCTTGCCCGGCTGCCACGATGAAGGCCATCCTCATTTCCGTCCATGTCCCCCTCCAATGCTGCAAAACCTACACAAGAATAAAAAGAGCCAATATAATGTCCCCTAACCCTTTAATTACCTTAGCGGTTAGTATCCGCTATAGTAATTAAGGGGTTAACCCACACTCCCCCACCACTCACTCGTGAGGCCTAACCACCCTCCCCCACTACCCACCCTGGAGGCCTACCCACCCTACCTTGGGGACAATACCCCCTTCCCCCACCCCGACTACCCACAATAAAAACAATACAGAGAACAGCCCCACAATAAACATTACTATATGTGATAAACAATACATAACCCAACCACCCCATGTGCCCCCCATAAAAACATGATTTATTCTTTTACATACAGGGTTAATACTCCAGACCTACGGTAGTCCCCGGTGGTCCAGATGGGTGTTCGCAGGCCCGACAGTGCACCAGTACCCCAGGGTCTGGGGGTTTCTGGGTGGTTCCTGCCAGTCGCCATGGGCCTCCAGGTGGTTCCCGCGTGTCACCATGGGCCCCAAATGGGGTTCACAGGTGGGCCTGCGGGTTTCTTGGGTGTCTTGGGTCAGCCCCACAGGTGTCTGAGGGCACTCGGATGGTTCCCACGGGGCCCTGTGGCCCTTAGGTGGTCCCTGTGGGTCTGTGGGGCCCCCACAGATGTGTGGCCCCCGGTTCTTCCCCGCAGGTGTCCCAGTGTGTGGGTCCGCAGGTGGTACCTGTGGGCGTCCGTGGGTCCCAAGGTGCTCTCCAGAGGTCCCCGTAGATCTAAGGAACCAACCCTGTATATAAAAAAAATAAAAATGTCATATACATATAAATAAATCATTCCACCCCCCCCCCCCCACCACCACCAAACACATACAGTACAGTAATAGGCAAAATAACTATTATCCAGATATGGAACTAAATCCACAATCTGATTGGCTCATGTACCATGTGACAGCCTTTGGATGACGTCACATCCTTTCTCCCCCAAGACTCTGTCACATGGTCTACTACAGCCAATCAGAGTTGGGATTTAGTTCCCATGCTCTGATTGGCTCTAGTACCACGTGACGGTGGCCATCTTGCTTTGGATGATGTCATCTTAAAGGCAAATGAAGCACAGCCATTCTGATTGGCTGGCTTCATTCCCTTTAAATGACGTCACCTAAAAAAAAAAAAAACATTGAAAATCACATGGTTTTCACGACCCAATCAGGACCGTGGGAACCATATGACGAAAATGTGACGTCATAGGCCTATGAAAGCCTATGTCGTCTCATTTTTGAGCCAGAAGCCGAGGAGGGAGGACCCCCACCTCCAAGAAGAGAACCAGGGCGTGGCGGCAGAAGGTAAGAAGACCATAGAAGATCCCAGAAGAAGACAGAAGATAGAAGAAGATGCAGAAGAACCCCAAGAGTGACGGTATGGATTACAAAATTAAAGAAAGACTTTTTATTTTTTATTATTTACCTGGGTTCCTGTTGCGTGGATTGGTTCAAGAGCATGCGTGTCCAGGGATTCAGTGAGAAAGTTCATCTAAAGGTAAGGAAACAAAGAAATTTATTTTATTTAAGTATTACAGTTTTAAAAAAAATAATTGAATGTGATATTTTTTTTAATGTCCATTTCTTGTCCCTGTTTGTATGTATGTCTCTATAGATATATATACATACACAGATAATGTATGCTTGTTTTGTATGTTTATTTTTAATGTATTTTAATTTGTTTTTATGCTCATTTATTGCCCATGTATAGACCAGTATGTCTACATACTGATATGTGCTGTTTTTAATTTGAGGTGCAATGTGATTTGATATTGAGATGTGCTTTTTTGGGTAATACTTAACCATTTATTTATATATTGGTTAATCATGTCCATATATATGTGTGTATATATATATATATATATATATATATATATATATATGTGTGTGTGTGTGTATGTGTATGTGTATGTATATATATATATATATATATATATATATATATATATATATATATATGAACAACAAGAAAAGAAAGCGCCCGATCCTAGTGCAACATGAAAAAAACACTTTTAATAAAATAGATTAGGTCCAACAAAAATGCACTCACAAACAAATAATAAATAAAAGCATGTAATGAGTATACTCATTCGCCTCCACGTGCTGCTATGGCTCCGTTTGTATACTGCTCTCTCTTAGGTGAAGTGTCAGCTTCTCCGGCAATCTTTGTTAGGTGCAGGAACTGTGAATGCCTCTGGAACCGTGACCCGGAATTTCAACAGGCCCCGTGGTTAGACCGGATGCCAGGATGGTGGGTATATGACCCCGTTGTTCGGTATAGACCGGCAAAGTACTGTGTCCTTCTAATGTCCACATATAGAAAGTACCCGGTACCTGTACCTCCACTGGCAAACCGCTCTCCTAGAAGATAGAGCTCCGGCCTTTCCCGCAGTCGTCTGGTGGGAATCGCAGCTGGGTCTCTGACCCGGAAGTACAAACGCCCCCTCTCTGTAAACCGGATGCGGAGTTACGGGTGTAAGACCCCGCTGTTGAGTACCATAAACCGGCACTGTCCTAAAAGTCCTGACAGAGTCTAGGTAATGTGAAAAAGTGGCGAAAAGGCTGCGAACGAGTAGGGTGATTTCAGGATCCCCTGATGAAATCACCCTAAGAGTGAAGAAACGCGTAGGGAGGATTTTTTATTGGTATTCAGACCAGATTTTATATATATACTCGTTCGCAGCCTTTTCGCCACTAGGAGAAAGGAAATGACACAGGAGATAATGGTGCAGATTGCTAAAAAGTTAGTCTCCAGTTTCCACAACATACTCCAGGTGGAGCTCTGAGCAATTGACGTCGCTCTGATGTCATTTTTAATAATAGTGTGCGGGAGCAGAGTGTCTCCTGAGTTGAACTGCATTGATATCTGGCTCAGGGACAAGCTGCTTCCCGAGTTACAGGCCACGGTATGGGGCATCGGGTGCCGGTATCCCATTGTTTACATGTCACACGTCGCGTAACGTGGACGCAATAAAAATGGCGGCAACACTGGCACCCGATGCCGCATACCAGGGCCTGTAACTCAAGAAGCGGGAGGTCCCTGAGGCTGAAATTAATGCGGTTCAGCTCAGGAGACCCCCTGCTCCCTTACACTATTATTAAAAATGACATCAGAGCGACGTCAATTGCTCAGAGCTCCACCTGGAGTATGTTGTGGAAACTGGAGACTAACTTTTTAGCAATCTGCACCATTATCTCCTGTGTCATTTCCTTTCTGGGAACCCACGGAGAGTACTATTGAGTATTCAAGCTGTGGGATACCAGGAGAAGGGGCTGACATAAGATTGACAACACGTGGCATTCGTGAGGTCCAGGAGAAAACGCTGGTTAAAGCACAGATTCTCTCAACTGAACATAACAGCATTATTCTTGTAAGTTGATTACTGTACTTTAAAGACCTTTGAGCTGGAACTTGGTGCTTGTTGCTGCGCAATAGTCTATTTCCCCTTTTTTATTCACCTGTAGGAGGAATATTGAGACACCAGCCAGCAGCGGATTCACCAGTTTATTCTCGTTTGAAATACAAAGAGAACTTTCCTATCTCTAAGGACATTACATTGGACTGGGGTAACTGTTGTTATCATTAGCGCCGGGTTTTTTTGCATTGTGTATTTATTGTCTGTATACAAATTTGTGAGTAATTTGTTAGGTAGAAACCCCACGGCAGCTATCACCAATCACGCACAGAGTTTTTGGTTTATATATCACATATCTTAATTATTTGTAATTATTATTTGTATTTAGCACATTTAATGGTCACAGCACTGAGCTATAGGGTATTAGTTAGCCACTCATTCACAAGGTAATGAAGCTGCTTTAATGTATTTCTAATAATAGTGTGCGGGAGCAGAGTGTCTCCTGAGTTGAACTGCATTGATATCTGGCATAGGGACACCCTGCTTCCCGAGTTACAGGCCCCGGTATGGGGCATCGGGTGCCGGTATCCCATTGTTTACATGTCACACGTCGCATAACGTAGACGCAATAAAAATGGTGGCGACACTGGCACACGATGCCGCATACCAGGGCCTGTAACTCAAGAAGCATGGGGTCCCTGAGGCTGAAATCAATGCGGTTCAGCTCAGGAGACCCCCTGCTCCCTTACACTATTATTAAAAATTACATTAATGCAGTTTCATTACCATAGCGGGTATTCGCTAAGGCAATGAATTATTGTTTATTGATATGTGTGTTTTGACTCTAGTGCAGATGTGCAGGAGGTCTCCGGAGCAGAACCGCATTGGTTTTAGGTCCGGGGACCCCCTGTTTCCCGAGATACAGGCCCCGTTATGGGGTGCCGGTATCTCCTGTGCTTTATTTACATCCCGCGGTCACATGATCCGGACATTTAAATGCAGAGGGATACCGTACCCCATAAAGGAGCCTGTATCTCGGGGGGGGAGGAGTCCCCGGACCTAAAACCAACGCGGTTCAGCTCCAGAGACCCCTGCACATCTACACTATGAATACAAATTTTATTAAAAATATTTTTTTTTTTGCCGATATTTGCGCAGAGAGAGTGGCGGATGGCTCTCTTTGGCTGAACTTTGCAGGGGAGCCCTTCTCGGCAGGCAGACTGTGTCGTCACCGGCAACTCGCCATGTTTAGAAATGTTGTTCTCGCAGGGATTCAGGCATTCCTGTATACTGTGAGGGCAGCACGCAAAAAACATGGCGAGTTCAAACCCCTGCCGAATGCACTTTTTCGCAGCTTTGTGCATTACCCCCCTTAAGTCATAAAGCGCATACTGCACAGGGAGCAGGGGGAGGAGAGGTAGGCGTCACCCACAGATAACATTCCAAGCTGCCCTGTTTCACTGTATCTCGAAAGCTCAGACAAATAAAAGCGTTTAGTTAGCCACAGAATGGTATTGACTATTTGTTTCTTATTATTAAGCATGGCTAAAACGGTACAGATACCTCTACATCATATACATACATATATTTACATATATCATCACATACATACAGGGGGGCCTAGGGGTCACACTGAATATTACAAAGATACGCCCTTTCCTCTGTTGCTCGACTGCTAAAATTCTGACTCAGGCCCTCATTCTCTCCCGTCTCGATTACTGTAACCTCCTGCTGTCCGGCCTTCCTGCCTCTCACCTGTCTAACCTACAATCTATCCTAAACGCTGCTGCCAGAATCACTCTACTCTTTCCGAAATCTGTCTCAGTGTCTCCCCTGCTGAAATCCCTCTCTTGGCTTCCTATCAAATCCTTCATCTCGCACTCAATTCTCCTCCTCACATAAAGCTTTACACTCTTCTGCCCCTCCTTACATCTAAGCCCTAATTTATCACTATGCACCATCCCGACTCTTGCGTTCTGCTCAATGATGTCTTCTTTCTACCCTCTTTGTATCTAAAGCCCTTTCCCGCCGTAAACCTTTCTCACTGACTGCCCCACACCTCTGGAATGCCCTTCCCCTCAATACCCGACTAGCAACCTCTCTATCCACCTTTAAGACCTACCTTCAGACACACTTGTTTAAAGAAGCATATGGGTAGCACCTGGGCTAATACTATACACATGATACATAATGCTTGGCCCCCTGCAGACGCACTTAGCCAAATGCCCTCCTACTGTCTCTGTACGTTCTTCCAACCTACCAATTCGATTGTAAGCTCCTCGGAGCAGGAACTCTCTTCACAAATGTTACTTTTATGTCTGAAGCACATATTCCCATGACCTGTTATATGTATTATTTGTTATTTATATGATTGTCACGTGTATTACTACTGTGAAGCACTATGTACACTAATGGCACTATATAAATAAATGCCTGTCACTTGATAAAGACCTTCACGGTCGAAACGTTGTGTGGCACAATAAATTTTCCTATTCAGCAAATCCGCAGTGCGTTGGATCTCCTTTTCATCAGTTCAGATTTGGATTACCATGACAGGTACCCATTGAACCAGCAGCACCGGTAATATTGAATGTATTTGTAACGGGTATTCCCCCACCCAATCGCATATAGAGTGTATGTGAGGGGGGACCTATATGTTACCAGGTGTGGTGCTTTACCTGTTAGGCTCACAGGAGGCCTGAGCCTCCGCTAATGAGTGCCTGGGGTGTATCCTCTTGAACAATACTATATGGTGCAGCGCCTCCACCTGCGATGGCTCCCAGCAGAGCGGGAGTTGTTCCTCGCAGGACCCATACAAATGAACACATACACTGGATTTGAAATAGCAAAGGGCTTTACTGAACAACTAATATCTCTTAACGCTCTAATGTACTGACTTATAACTCTAAAATATCTTATCACTCCACCCACTGAAGACACAACTAGCAACACACCTCGCAGGGCCTTGTACCCCACACCTTATTCCCTGAGTCCCAAGTGTCCCAAGAGTTATGCAACCTTAGGCGTGATCAGTGCCTGTGTGGTACCTTTAATGGTGGTGCACTTGGTGACTGTACCTGCCGAGTGTGTCCACACTCGGTATGATGAATCTTCACAAAGGATCCGCTGATCCTGCGATGAAACCTGCCTCCGCGTGGGGTGATGACCCGCCAGACGCTCCCACCGTGAAGACTGTCTCTTTCCTGAAGACGTCTGTTCCCAGACCAAACTTCCCAGGCCACATGCACACAGCTGTGTCCCTGACTATCTTATAACGCACCTGACTGCTGAGGGGATCCGTTCCCTATCTAGGGCATGTCCCTGTAGCAGCTCCAACCTTTGAATGACTCAGGGCTAACTGGGCCTGGGGTATAGGGCCAAGTGTAGGGGCTACTTGCCTCCCTACACGCAGAGCTCCTTCTCCTTCTCTAATGTGACAGGTCCCTATCCTAGGGCCTGTCCCTGTGACCACCCACCCTCACTAGTGGGGAGTCAGAGTCTCAGCTCTAGCCTGGGGATTTCTGGCCTAGGGCAGAAGCTCGCAGCTCTCTGCCTCCCTTCTTTCCCCCTCTGTATCCTCAGTCTGACTGACTCATGTGCTTCACAACAATGTATCCAATTCCCTGCTGCAGAGAATCTGTCAGCCTTAGGTCTCGTTCAGGGTGCCAGAGGCAGGAGTTGGAGAGCGGGCGTTCGCGAGGGCGGGCGGCAGTCTGATGGGCGATGTGTGTTTATCCTCCCCAGCAGACTTTTTCAGGAGTTGAGGAGGCGGGGAGGGGGCAGTGCTACAGACGGCAGCTTAGGGATCCAAGTTGCAGTCTTGAAATCATTCTCAAGAATGATTTCATTGGCTGCCGAGGTCCCAGTGACGCTGCTGCAGCTTCAAAAAATGAATTGGTTTGTTTATTGAAACTGTAGCCAGCGTCAACTCTGTACTTCGGAGACAGGGCAGCTGCTATCCTAACAACCAGTATTCAATTTGAATACATTGTGTCCCACGGCAGCTCGCACGTCAGCACGCCCTCCCTCCGAAGCCTGCACCCTGAACGAGGCCTTAGGAGCTGTCTGACTGCATGTGACAGGGATCATAGGGCATTCCCCAGAGGCTGCTGGGAGATGTAGTTCACTCAGGACCTCTTTCCTTTGGGGATCGCGTGCGCGATCTCTCCTGCGCCTGTGCGAAGCTACAATGGCCGCCGCTACGCTTAACTGCGCCTGCGCAACTTCCCAGAGCTTCTGCACACTTGTAATGGCCACCGCTACCCTTGCCAACCTCTGCGCATTGTGCAAACCTTGCGTCACAACCAAGATGGCGGCGCCCACCGGGAGAAGTCACCGTCCCCTTCCCCCACTGCCACAGGGGTAAGACAGGGGGCAAAGGGACATCAGGGAAACCGGGAGTGGCCCCCTTACATATTATTATTCTATTGGTGTGCAGCATATCTTTTGTTTATTTTGACTGTTTTGCTGTGTTAAAGGAACAGGCGCAATAAAGCCTCATTTTAGTTTCACATTAAACGGTTTCCATTGCGTACCTCTGCACACGTCTCTTACACATACTTTATACACTCAATATTAGAGACAATAGTAGGCCACATAAACATATCATACAGCAGCGGCAGCTCTTATTCGAGCAAATGCCGCTGGCTGAATGAGGCTGGGAAGCGGGTAGCCGCGGCGCGTGGCGGCGCACTGTGACGTCACGGTCACAAGCGCGCCCGGCTTCCCCGTCTTCCCCGGCTTCCCCAGGCTTCCCCGACACCCCTGGAGTTCAAATCTAGGTAAGCGGGGGTGCGGGGAAGCAGAGGGGCAGAGTAGAAGCCGGGTTCGGGGTGTCTTTGGGGGGGTAATTGCGCGCGATGTGGAGGGGGGGTGCGTGGGGGAAACGCGGCGGCGCGCGTTTCTGACTGGCGGCAGCTGGGGTAGATCCCGGCATGCCGCCGGCATTTACTTTAATAAAGTATGTCGCTACTGTACATTCCCTTTAATCATTACAAAGCATTGTATATTTAAGTCTATGAAAAAATAACATTTCATATGCATCTGTCATATGCATTTCAGCCATTAATATGTTCTAACATATACTGTATATATGTACAGTAGAGGCAACTCTTATTCTAACAAAAACCAGTGGCAATTCCCCAAAAAAACCAGGAAACACCCAGGTACATTCTGAATACATGCCTTAAACTTTCCTTAAACTAGCCCCAGCATTTCTGCATTGATTAATGGCCTATCAGATTAACAGCGGGGGTCTCTGGCAGTCCCATTCAAACTGAATTGGACTGCCAGGGATCCCTGCTGTGTTAATCCTATGGGTCGTTAGTCAATGCAGAAATGCCTTAAACGAGCCTCAAACTAGCCCAGAACATACCCAGCACATACCCAGCACATACCCAGAATGTAACCCGGCTAGTTTACGGCAAATGTTAGAATAAACGTTGCCTCTACTGTAAGTATGACACATGTAATGAACAGGTTAAATCCTATACTCATTAGATTCATATGGGTACCACTTAAGACATCCCTATTCCCTTGTACTGTAGGCTACTTGTAGAAATAATGCAATACTAATCAGGGTCCGGATGTAAGAGCAGCTTTTAAAAAGTGTTAAATATCGTCGCGTTATTATCACGCGCATGCCGTTGTTAGGTAAATTGCTCATTACCATATGATTTGCATATGAGTAAGCCAAATCTCCGGTAAAATGTATCTGTCTGCTATTTTTAATGGAAATGCTAGGGCATGAAGGCATCGTATCGCTAAGCACCTTTGGGGATACGCGTTATGGTTATCAATTTGTCAAATTTACATAACATAATGTTAAAAAATTAACTCTTCTGAGAATCTACCCCCAAGTTCCTAATGAAAATTATTTATTAGGTGATTTGACTCCGTAAGAGATTACCCCTGAGGAAGTCTAATATAGATGAAACACGTAGGGTGAGTCTTGCAGTACAGAGACTTTGAGGGGTATTCACTCAACATTGGTGGATTTCAGCCTAGAATAGGTTCCAAGTACTCAGCCAAGTGACTGCTTATCGGCCGTGCAGCAGGATCAAAGGCTGTTTGGGAGTGCTGTTTGTCCAGTTCCTGTGTTGTGACCCAGGGTGGTCTGAATGCTTACCTCAAAGACACTTATCACTGACCTGCATGATTTCTGAGTTGGTTACTCTATATAGCCGAACTTCCTGATTGTCACGTGAATCACGTGAGTCTAAGATTCAAAGATTAATCTAAACGTGTTTCAGATAGATGCACAGTGTTGCACTATTGTTGTTATTTACTGCATTTCTTTTCATGTTCCTGGATGAAAATTTTCCCCCAGTATTTTCACCGGTTTGACTCTGTAAGTTGAAAATGTTTGTGAGAGCCCAGTCCCCATCGCTCCGTTAGACCCTCTCTCTGAATAGTGCCGCAACATCCAACGACTATTGGTTGATTGCGCATTGGTAGGCGTGCGAGACCAAGAGGCAGAAGTTAGAACACTGCCAGTGCCTGATGCCGAGAGCTCACAGCAGCGATCGGTGCTGCAGGGCATGAAATCATTTTTTTCAAATGGTCCTCTTACAGATTTTGTGATCGGCCAGTTCCCCTTATGGGGGTTATATATATTGAAGACTCTCTACTGCTAAACTGACACAAGTAGCACCAGAATATTTAATACGTTTCTAAAGCAAGGGTTAATATCTCCAGTTTATCAGAACAGATACATTGATATATAGCCTCCGGTAAAGGTCATTGGCTTTAACCTTCAATACAGTCGACGCTGTGTTATCCGAGATGTGCTGAACATGAGGTGCCGGATAAGCAAAAAATTCCATTTAACTGAGGTAACTATACGTCTAGTACACATTTTCAAAAATTACAATAGTGTACATTATAACATACTGTATAAAGTATAAAATAGTATGCAGGTACTCACCAATCAAGTAGTCATTTTTTATTTTCATTTTCACTGCAGTAATGTATAAACATGCAGTGAAGAGAAACCTTGAGGCAGTAAACTTGCACTTTGTATGGGCAGCGCATGGCAAACACCCACATGACTTAAAACTACTCTAAACACTATGTCACCGGAAACCCCCGGCAATGCACTCGCCCCTGCAACTGCCTGATATGGTGTGGGGGTGCCCGCTACTCTGCACAGGTGAGGAGGGCCAGGGGAGACCCTGCTACAGTAGGTTGAATAAATGAGGAAACATTGGCAGGCAGGAAGATGGTAAAAATATTACCAGGCACCAACTCAGATTAATGAGGATGTGCATTACAATTGTCTGATTAAAAAAATAGCTTTGCTATCTTCAGATTTACGTATTTTTCTAAAATGTTTTTCCACTGTAGGTACAAATACATGATGAAAACATTCATAATAAATGTCTTCGTCCATTCATGACTTACTTTGCGCTTTGTAAACAACAAATGCACAACACCTTGAAAAGCTCGAGGACGATTACATTTCCCAATCACCAAAAGCTTCACTGTATGCCTGCCTGCAGCATTAGAGACATAAGCGCAGTTATTCAGTCTTTATTCTGCTTAAAACAAGCAGCACTTGATTCACTGGCATCGGCTAGGGTACAATTAGGCAAACATCGCCAACATAGGACAGTTTCATCTGCATTATACATTTGGTCAGGGGATTGCGCATGTTCAGCAATTAATTTGCTTCAAATTACACAATATTTTGCTGCAGAGTCGTGGTCATCCGGTGTTTGTTCACCCGACACATCTAGTCTTCTAATGCCATGACAAAGTTTAAAAGATGAAAGCCATCCACCTGAAAATGCAAATGGTTTAGTCAATTGCATTTGCTTATAAAAAAATCTTTCACCTGTTCTATGAGCATTGGGCCCGAGATACCGTTTCCTGTCGATTGTTTCAATGAAAACCATTCACACGCAGCACTGTCTAGCTGCTCTTATTTAGGTTTATGTAGAGTATGGCATTGTTCAACAGCTTTATTTGTCTCAACTAGCAAAGAATTTGAACAATTGTTCTATTTGAGCCTTGATATCATATATTGTTGGCATTCCAACATTATGCTCTTTCATCAAAACATTCCGATTCTCGCACTTTTAAAGAAGTCTACCTATGTCTATTTTCGGCATTAAGGTCAACACAACTCTTTTACACTTTTCTGATTTAGTTTTCGATGGTACATTAGATGCCATAATGGAGAATGGGGTTCGTGATAAACACAGTGCACTAACAAAAACACAGATTACATGGCAGATGTCAAGTGCAGGATGTCAGATAGTCCTCGCTGTCCGTCATTCCATGGAACGCAGTATGCGACATCACAATGGATTATCTGACCCTCGCCATCAGTCATTAACATGGGCGTCGCATTCCAACGTCTTCACTATGTGCCAGCAGTTTTCATAATGGATTCCGTCGGATAACCAGTAGAAGGATTACAGGCAGCGTCACTATCAGCAGTTTTACTAACTGCATTAGTGACAAACATCCAACTGCCATCGGAGGTGCCGGGGGGTGCGAATTGGTGCGGCATGAATTCCGGATACAACATCGAAGCTTTATATGGGGTATATCCAAAATTCCAGATACTAAAGCGTGCCGCTTGGTAAAATGATGGATTACACAGATTTGACTGTAAATGGTTTATTCAGTAAGTCAGGAACTTGTATAACAATCTGTTTGAAACCTATTACATTTTCACTGTGCTGGTTATTTATACTATGCAATATAGTTTTGAGAAATCTACTTTAGTTCCAAATTTCAATTTGGAGCTTAAAGTTGTGGTTCGGCCTAGGGTGTTTTATTCTGGTTTGGTATGAAGCAATGGATCTCCGAAGCTAAAGCGCATTAAATGCAGGTCTGGGGACCCCCTGCTGCCTGAGATACATACCTCTGTAGGTGCTGCCAGTAG
This sequence comes from Ascaphus truei, assembly GCF_040206685.1. Classification (NCBI taxonomy): domain Eukaryota; kingdom Metazoa; phylum Chordata; class Amphibia; order Anura; family Ascaphidae; genus Ascaphus; species Ascaphus truei. The sequence continues at coordinate 62,168,752 of NC_134485.1, forward strand.
CATCCCTGACTGGGTAAAGAATACAGAGGTTAAAATCATCCACGGCATAGGGGCTAATATGGAGCCCCAATATCATCCATCGCAGCTTCCTATTGGCCCACATGATGCTGGAGCTTTAAACCTGCAAAAGGAAGTGGCAGCACCTTCTGAGGTATGTATCGTGGGAAGCTTGGGGTCCCCACAGCTGAACCGCATACTTTATACAGCACCAATTTAAAAAAAAAAAAAACATTGTTTAAATGCTACATTAAGTTACAGATGCAGAGATGTTCTTCAAGTCTCCATGAAAGCAAAATTGTAGCTTTCTCCCAAATGACTATCTTGGAACCTTTTAAAAATGTTGGAATCAATATTTTAAATATAAAGACTCAAACAATCGATCCATATTATATATTTAAAATAATGTTTAATACTAATTTTCTTTATTAATTAGTTAATCAATCAGTTAACCATTTTAAATTACACTATATTTAATTGCTGGCTTACTTAATATTTTTAGATACTGTAGAATAGTTCATGGTTTATTGGCTTATACAGTATATGTATACTGTATATGCACAACTTTTTTTTTAACTGTAAATCAAATTTATAAATGTTTCCTTGTATTGTTTTTACTTTTATCTGATTTGTAATGTGGTTCTTCACTTGATTTTTGAATATAGTTTGTGTATAAACAATAATGTCAATCTCATTATTTACACTGACATGAGGATCTCAGACAAACACTGCATACAGTAATATGCTATTTTCACTTTATGGTAGCTTCGGGTACATTTATTCAGACAAAATGTACAGGCCATAAATAAAGAAATAATGTTTTTAATTTACAAAGGGAAAAAAAAAACATTTGCTTTGGTTTGCAGTCAATAAAAAGCCATGCCACACGAAGTAGAAGAGAGACTTATAATGTACTGCAAATTAAGGAAAATCAATCATTTACTAGCAGCTGCCCATAAACCAAATAACAGCGTGCTAATAACATTGAGAATTGCAAAAGTTTTTGCAGTTAATTGTTTACTTAGACTATGCGATTGAATTCACCCTTTTGCAGAACTGTTGACTAAGTTGCACATGATTTACTTTGCAATCAATCGTGACATACTGTCCCACAGTTAAATTGGGTATTGAAGTTGTGAGCGAATTTATTAAAGCTCAGACACATTTCTTGAACTCTTCTAAGGCTTTGTCCATAGTGCAGGATACGGCGCGAGCTACACAAACCCTAGGGCGCCAATGCATATGCGCACAGTGTGCACGCATGCGTTACAGGAAGAGCGGCGCTTCACCATACAAACAAGTTTGTGTTTGAAGTGCGACGCCGGGAGGAGGAGGAAGTGCGGAAGCTAGTGCGTTCCACTATGGATGCGGCCTAACACCTTCAAAGCTTTAAAAGCAACAGTCCATCTTGTACATTTTATTTTAGAGTACTTTTTTAAATGTTATTTGAACTGGGTGAGCAGTTTTGGAGACAGCACTAAAATGCCTAGTCGGTCTGGCAAAAGTGGATGATGCTTTTGTTCAACTGTTGTTCAAAAGCAAAATACTTGTCTGCAACAATTTCACATTAATTAATTTACTGTTATCTTATCAAGATGTAGTATCAACAGTAACAGCTTCATACAAGACGTCCCTGATGTCTTGGTTCAACTTCTTCATCACTTGCATTACTTTTTCCTTTCGTCCTGATAATGCTCTATGGTGCAATAGTTTTACCACTGTACATGTAGCAGGAATAATAAAAGATAAATTACTGTGCATCTCGCTAAAAGCACTGCTTTGAATGTTATTACAGTTCCTTTATAATAACAGTGAATACATTATACAGCAGCATTGTTAAACATTATCCTACTAAAACTATGGTATTACTGTTCCATGCATACTGTAGACAGGGAAAACTAATATCTGGTAAAAATGATATTTGCATGTTAAATAGATTTGCTCTGTTTTATTCCCACCACAATCAATACAGTTCTGCACAAAGAAAAGTAAATTGCAAGATGACTGCAATAAAAGCCAGAGAGCCACTGTATGTCGAGTTCTGTTAGAGCCACAGCCAGATACATCATACTGTATACAGCTGTATTCATAGGCTGAAGGAGGAACACACATGTCATCATTGAGAAGTGTTTAGAAATAGTTGCAAATTGTACACAGGTAGACATGTAAAACAAAAATTAGGTGAATATATTTTTTAAATGTGTAACACTGTTTCCTTCCCCCCCCCCCCCCCCTCTGGAATGTGTACTGCTGCTACAAGTGTTTGTGGTGCTTGCACACCTGTGAGGGTCCATGAGAGCTGAGCAGTCCGCAGTGGTGTGGGGAATAGGACAGGCTTTTGATGATCTTTAAGTTCCACTCATGGGTGTCAGCGCCTCCAGCTCTGGTGGGCTCAAGGATTTCCAGAGACAGTCCCCACCAGAACAGACTTCTTTCACACCCCTGCCCAATAGACTGTAGACTCAGGTAGGGGTATATAAAACAAAGGGGCTTTATTTGGGCAGTCACTGCAGATGGCATACAGCGGATGCAGATGGATGTCAGAGGATCCCAGGCCTCTGGATGGTGCTTGGCTCTCTGGTAATCTTGAGGCCTCTGATCTATCTTTTACCAGCCAGCCCAGGAGGGACTGACTGACATGTCTCACTTCCAGTCGGAGGAGCAGCACACACCTCCTCTCCCAAGGGGGGTGGAAGAGAACTCCCTATGATGTGGCACTTCCTCTCTGAGACTCCAGAAGGGGTGGGTACAAGGTCTGTACCATGATTGGCTGTACACAGACCCTGGGTCACCACCACTTCTGTCACTCATAGAGTCAGCATGAGGGGTTCAATGCCCCCAGGATAGCCTGCCACCGCATGTAGCTATCAGAACTTACATGACAGGAGGCAGAAAGGCAGTCTGGGCCAGCCAGGCTAAACTCTCCCCTGGTGGAAAATTCCAACCTGCAAGATAACAGGTTACTCATATGATGGACACAGATACCCAACAAGCTCTGAGAAACCCCAAACATTACCACATAATATATATATATATATATATATATATATATATATATATATATATGATATAAGTGTCAAAAGGAGTGCTAGTGGGCGTGGCTAAATGTATACAACAAAAAACAAACAAAGATGCCCAAAGCTACTTCCAATGTGACAAAAATACACAGTGCAATTCCTATATATTCTCTTGAGAAGGGGTAATTTATTTCAACCCTTTGGCCAAAGCCTGCTAGCCACTTCAATGCATGACCGTTAGCAGGCCCTAACACTTCAGTTGTGTCCTCTTGGAGTAGCGGCCTTCTCCCCACCAGTAATCCACTATGGGACCATCTTCCAACAAGAACCTGGTTCTATCCATGCTGGTCACATAGCCATGGAACATAGGGTCCCACCACTTAAGGGGTTCCCCGGACATAGGTTCAGGCCTGGGACTACTTGGCCTGGTGCACACCTGGGAAGATAATCCATGAAAGACCTGAAATATCCCAGAGACGTAGGCCTTTTGACCCAGCTAGACACAGGAATATCAACCTCAGATTCATCAGAGTTACTATCCCCCTTCCAAAAGACCAATCCCGTATATCAGGGAATAACCCAGGGGACACATTATCAATTGGGAACCTCGATAATACAAATGTTCGTCACCCTACGGCGCACCGAACTAGGCCTCGTCTGGCTGCTCCCCATCCTGATAGGCCACAACTGGATCCTGTTGGGTCTCACCATCCGACGGTAAGGGACGGTTTTTGGCTCCACATGTTCCACTACCGACTTTGCTTTCACCGCTCCGGCGTCCTGCTCGGGCGTAGGGCTCCTCCGGATGTACCACGGCCTTCTGGATAGACACCTCAGGAACGTGACTGTACGTAATCGGTGGTCTTTCCTCCACAGGACTTGGACAACT